>NC_031777.1:28087912-28195595 GCF_001522545.3 Parus major | reverse complement strand
AGAACCAAAATCGTGCTGTTGGTCCTGTTGTAAGACCCATCATTTAGCAGACAGAGACTGTCACAAGCTGGGTTGCACAGGAGCCAGCAGCAATGCTCGGCTTCTCTGGAGATGAGTCATGCTATTTTCAAACTATCTGGTTAATCAGTAAACTGAGATCTGCTGCTTTACAGACAATAATATAATATTTGCTTTGCCTTTGTGCACTACTTTACATTTTGGATCCCTTGCCATTAGGATTCGAAGCATATAGACTGCATCTAATCCAATTTATCCTGTTCATCTTGGCAGTGCTTGCAATGCTGACAGCTTAAAGAAAACACTTAATTTGACTAAGTGTTTTCAGTTTGCTTCTCAAAATATTTGAAATCATTAAAGCCAGAGTACCCCTGCACTGCAATACACACAGTCCTGACCTACTTCAGCAAGTTAATTACAATTTGTGTGATCCCATGGCCTCTGATTATGCTGCAGGCTGAAGTAGTTTACCTGGTTAAGAAAGCGCTTGATGTTAGACAGTAATTCTCCTGTCTTGATGCTTTTTTAATCTGACTTTTAAAGAGGCTCATGGAGCAAAAATGAGGCATACTGGGGACTTGGTGTGACATGTTGTGTCTCCTGCCTCACTGGGCAGGGCACAGGGGGCTGAGTGCTGAGCTCCCCGTGCAGATGCTCTCCTGCTGTAAGGCTGCTCTGTCAGGATTCAGAGCTATTTGTATTCATTGCTACCTGCCAGAGGTGAGGCACAGCACAGGGATGTAGAGCAGCCCTGGAAGTGCCCTGGTGAGCACAGGTGATTATGAATGGTGGCTCAGCAGCACTGGAGCGTGCCAGAGCTGATGAGGTCATGGGCTGCAGCCCTTTCCTCTGCTGGTGTTCTCATAACTGAGGACTTGTCACAAACCCCTCGGTGATGGCATATCACCCTTCCCTTGCTGCAACCCAATGGGAAGAAATCATCCAGGCTTGCTGCCAGTGCCAAACACAGATCCCAGACACCAAGCACGATGGAAGAGAAGGGAGAGGACATACAGGAGAATAGAAATGGACCAAAAGGATTTATCAGTGCAAGCAGTAAGTGTTGTACAGGCGTGAGTCAGGTGAGGTTGCAAATGTCAAGACAGATAATGTCGAGACAGCGTAAGCATCAGTACAGGCTAATGAGCAGAAAATACATCCTGAGCTCCTCAGTGCTCTCACACCTTGGTCAGCTCATTCACTGCCTCTTCTACCAGTGTAGGTCACAACAGCTTCCTTAGATGCTGTGTCTGAGGTTTTGGGAGGTGTCAATAAAATCCCAGTAGTCTGTGTGCCTTATGATCCATTTTATCATTTGGATTTGTGTTTACCATAGTTAATGATTCAAAAATTATGAATGGTTAACTAATCACAATTTCTTACAAAGATGACATTTAAAAAATGTTGTTATGAATGTCTGATTTTATTGCTGGAGAGGACCAGGTGATTCAATATCATGGTTTGGTAGCACTGGATCATCTGTCTGCAATGATGAAACAGGTGAAATTGCCAGTCATTGCAGGGCAGGTGATACAATCACCTGATGGCACATCAACATGCTATAATGTTCCTCTGTGATATGTTTTGTTTCCTTTTAAATGCTTTGCTCAAGGCTTCCCTTTCAGAGATGAGTGCTGGCAAGCTGCAATACCGCAGAGAAGGGAAGGTCTGGAGCTGCAGTAGGAGTAAGGAACTTGGAAAAATGCAACTGGTGCGGAAGAGCGAACAAGGTCACTGGTGACAAGGCTCTGCTCCATCTGTGCCGGCACACTCCTGAGCAGAATCATTCCAGCAACGTGGCATTTCGTCACATTATTCCTTTCCTTCCCAGTTTCAATAGCTGGTTATTTCCCTGCCTTTGGTGAGCAGACAAAGCCCTCTTTGTGCAGCCACACAACACAGTATCTCGTGTAACAGAGAAATGAAATGCAAATTTCTCTGATAAGGCAGGAATGGGGCTTGTCTGGGGGAGAAGGAAGCACTGTCTTGCTGCAGGAGCAGAAGAAGGTGGTATTGACCACTGCCTCTGCCATTCAGTCCCAAAAAGTGGAAGAAACTACAATTTGGGGAGTCTTCTGCTAACATCAAGATTAAACCTTTCACAACCCCATTTCATCTTTCATAGAAAAAGGACAAAAATTACTCTCCTGTTTTGTGCAATTTAGCAAAGCATTTTAACCTGAACTTTTTTTTAAGGTACACAAGAAGTTGCCCAACTGTCTGCACAGAACAATATACATGCTAAGACATTATCTACATGGGGTCTGAGTGATTTGTAAAGGACTTGGAGAAATTTAAGAACAAATATGAAGATTACTGAAGAAACTCTTTTAAACACTCTTTCTTTTAAAATTTATTTTCCAAGAAAGTAGACATTTTTGCATTAAATATTAGTTTTTTGGGGAGGTTTTTTTTGTGGAGGTGTGGTAAGGAGTAAATGACTAGCTAAAAAATAGTAAAGTAAAAGAAAACTAAGGCTTGAGCAAAGGCAAAGCTTTGAAGCATCACTCAGAAATTAATTTGTTCGGTATCAGCACCCTGATTAGAGCAATCCTAATGTGCATTGTGCATATGAAGAGCTATTCTGAGTCTAAATTGGTGACACAGGCAGGGGACAGTTTAACCTCTGGCATTAGCTAGAACTGGGCAGCGACGGGAGCCAGTGCAGCAGTGCTAATTAATGCACCCTGAGGGGACACAACGAGGCATTGGCCCTGTACACCTGAGACATACTTCTGTCAGCAATGAGGTGCCAATTACTGTTCTCTCATAAAAATAACCCGTTAAAAAAATAACAAAAAGGCAAAAGTCCAAGTAATACAGATAAAACAAGATTTAGCCATAAAATTATCAAGTGGATTCACTAATGCATCTCCCCAGTTTGTTAATACAAGGCAGGATGAGCTCTGTTGTAGTTGCTGTAATGGAAATGCAGCAGCTTTGTTGCTGGGCTGGGCAACAGCATCTTTGCTAAACTCATTTACCCCAGCTGCTCTGAGACCTGACAGCTCTCACATCCATCACCTTGGAGCAAACTCCACTGGAGAGCAAGGATGAACCTCTCAGGGCCACCACTGCAGCCAGCACGGAGGTGTCTGGGTAAGGATCTCTGCCTACACTGATGGTGGACACAAAATAAACCTCATTGGACAAGAAACCAGAAATTACTATTTTACTTCTAGTTAAACATTAGCAGTGCATTGTCCTTGTAGGTGCTCAGTTTCAAATAATTTAGTAATAAAAATCCCCAAACACTCAGCAGTCCTCCAGCTGAAAACCACTGCCTAGAAAACCAAAATGCTATGGGAGTACAGGCAAGCTCTTGGCTTTGTCATGTGGCACATTCTTGATAACTGAGGCAAGGAAGAGGTCTGTCCACACTAGAGGCATATTAATGTAGATTTGTCTCAGCAGGTGCTTTTGGGGTGAATGAGGAACATTAAGCATGTATCTGATTGAAGTATCTCGTATTTCAAGAAGACCTCAAGGATCTTAACCTCACATCAAAGGCAAACCCTGAGTACAGCTTGATAGAAAATGCTCTTCCCCCAGCTGGTTCAAGAAGATCAATGCTGGAACTGATAGATATATACCCCACAATATGCTACTATTCCTCTAAAAAATATTTTATTAGAGTTTAATATGGTAATAGTGCCTGGTTATATGGGGCACTACTTAACAGCTGGCTGGATGGTAGAAGAGAGGAACCATTTGGTAAATCAGGCCAGACCAAATAGCATTCATTTGGTTAATCACCAGCTATTAAAATAGCATCAAATCATAGCAACCTATTTGCTTATAATTCAGTGCACAATTTTCTGCACAGTATATTCATAACTGCTGTACCCAAGCTAATTTTAAATGAGCCAACAAAGCCATTTTCCACCACTCTCCTGGGAAATGAATCTGTGGACTGATGGATCTTTCTGCTTCTGGGGCTAAGCCCCCACAAAATCTGAGCTGATGACATTGGTGGTTTAACTTTGAAACAAACTGATTTTGGATTTAGTCTATTTTTTAAAGCTTGGTGTGGTTTCAATCTCTTGCATTACTCCCAGATTCATCTAACTTCCAGTGCCTAGAAGGTTATACCCACTATGTTCTCTCCAAATATACAAACGTTCAGGCATTGTTGAAGATTGCTTTGTGAATTCTATTAGAGACAACCTTCAATAGTTCCCAGGTGGTTCCTCTCTTTGTCACCATGAATTCAGCAAAAGATGAAATCCTGTCTAACTCAGGAATATATCACTGTCTTTGAATTTGGTCTTAAAAGTGCTGACCCTTTATTTCTTAGAACCGATACCTCACTGCTGGAGTAGGAGCTCTGTACAGTTGTGGGGAGCAGAACAGTAGAGCTGTGGCCTGTGCAATGACTAAATGTTTTTAGCAGTGAGGGAAAAAATTGATGAAGGTGTGTTAGTAACACATACACAATGAAGTTCTGTTGTTTGTAAATATTGTGCACACTCTTGTTTTTCTGCACTGCCGTAAAGCTTGTAATGATGAGCCTCTGGGCTCAGCAAAAGCTGTGGAATGAGTGTTACCAGCCCCAAACACTTCTTTCCTATAAACAAACAAACAGAGAGTTCAAAATTTCTCCTCTGCACTGTTAGTGTTCTCCCAGTCCAGCTTCTCCACCCTTAATTTAGCTGCAGACAAATGAGGACCAACTCTGGCTCTGAAGGCAGACCCAGCCTTGCACATATTCCCGTGGTGTCCACACTCGTGACAGTGAAACAGGTACGTGCTTGCTTTTAGGGATGCAGCGGGATACGACGAAACCTCAGAGCCATCTTAAGGGTATCTGAATCCTTGGCTTGGCATTTCGTTCTGCACGTCAGTTGATTGGTCATTTTATCACCAGTTATGAAGTGAAATTAGATAATCTCGCTGCCATATGGTATAGAGTATTTATAGTTTAGTATGTTTTCCATATATGTGCACTAAAGCCTGCTTCAGGGATTTGTTACAGTCCTTGTGTTTACAGGATTTGGGTCTTGGGTGAAAGAAGAAATTGACAGTTGCTAATGTTTGATTTAAACTGATACTTCAGAGGCCACATGAGTGATCCCTAATTAAAATCAATTTACACTTTCTGTCCTTTGCCAGGGAGGCTGGCAGGGCTTTCCAGACCAGAGCTCATGTCCACCCAGCTCTGCTCCCTCTAGTAGCAATCAGGAAGGGGTGACCTCAGAGGACAGGGGGTGAGGCCCAGGGAAGGCTTGGGATGCTTAGCCTCCACCTCAGCTCCCCTCCCAAACAACCAGGAGTACCCAGGGATTCCTCCCGCTCTCTCAGGTAGCCTGAACCCTGAAGCATCTCTCCAAGGATTTTTCTCTATGTTAGGTTTAACCTGCTGATTTCTTGCTTTCCATCAAAATGCTCCACTCCCCTTGAAATTTTGATAAATAAGGAGCTACAGGATTAATTATGTGGGACATTAGTCATTCAATGTGTCATTATTGTCTCAAAACAAGCCTAAATGAGCACCACAGAAGGGTCTTAGAGATCTGTATTTGGAGCTTACCCAAATGTGATAGAACAGGAGCGTGCTCTCAAAACAAAACATTGCCTGGAACAGACACCCGCACTGGGGAGTTGTATGGTGTAAATACCCCTCATAAAACTTTTCTGTCTGCAAAACTATGCTAAGCTTTAGAGCACTTGTGTGGGTCCTACACCTCCCACTCCTCACCTCTCTCTGCTGCCATGTCTTGGTCATTTTAAGTCAAAAGGTCACACACAACAGAAACTGGCTGAAGCTTGACCAACCATTTTTAAAAAGTGGTAAACAATAAAGCCAAACAAGAAAATCTGAGAGGAAAAGCAATGTTTAATCACCCTGTAAGAACCCTGTGAGCACTCAAACAAAGAGGAGTTAATAAATGTTACAGTCAGGTTTTTTTGGATAGGATTCTTGCAGAATATGATTTCATAATCCCCTGTCTCTAGTGAACAACAAGACCTCTGTAAACACTCAATATTCAAATAGAAAATTGTTTCTTGTAGGCTTCCATGGCACAAAATAAAAGCTCTGTAAATCTGGGCCTCCATATGTGGTTCTCAGCTGGTGTAAGTCCCTGAATGAATTACATGTGAACAGAGAAATTAATGCTATGCACATGGTGGCCAAACTTGAAAGCAAAAATTGCAACTGAGAATATACTGCAGCGGATTGTGAAATTTTTGAAGATAAATGGAAGCTTGAGTCCTTGTTGATGTAATGCAACATCGATGCATTTCAAGGGATAGACAGCTATCACAGTGAGATACTACAATACTGAAATCACATTTGGGAGAGTAAAGGGATTTGCTCTTTAAAATCAAAGACTGAAATTAAAAAGGCAAACATTCAATAATCCAATGTAACTTTGAACAAAAAATTGGGTAAAACACTTCCCCCTTCTTTAAATCTGTCAAATTACTGTGGCAGTAAATGTATGTGGTATCCATGTTTTGAAATGATTGTGCTCCAAAGCCACTTTTGTTAATCAGTCAACGTTGATGATGAATTACCCAAGAGTTTTGGTACTTCACAAACAGTTTCGATCTTTTTGTTGTTGTTTTCTTTCCCCCTTCTCCTCTCAACAGAGGAGGGAAGAATGTGCATGTTACAGTGAATTCTAAATGAGGCCTGTGCCTCCCCTGTTTGCAAAAAGCCAAGCAAAGCAGTAAAATAATAAATAAAACAAATGAAACCCTCTTTAATCCATTCATGAGCTCGAGTGTTTCAAGTAGGCCATAATATTAAGACACAGAGCTCTGAAAGAGATGGATCAGAGGAAAGGGCTATTGCTTAAACAATGCCAGCCCATTTAATTGAATTACGTATTTGTCAGCACTGTATTTTCCCATGTCCAGGATTCTTACCGTTGATTCAGGGCTTAAGGCCTAAATGGAAAGGGCAACAACTGCCGTGTATTTTGGTCCCGAACAAGCCGTGTCCTTTGAAATGCCAGCGCTCAACGTTGGGAAGAATGCTGGAGTGCTTTGCAGCAACAGAGGCCACCAGCAAGAGGTAATGAAAGTATGTTACCCCCCTGGATTCGACCTTGCTGCAGCATACCGAGGAACTTGACAGAGAATTTTTAAGCCTGATGTTATTTCTGTAGCAGTTTATTTGTATTTATCACAAGGACAACTGGGGTTGTCCTTGAACAAGAGGACAGGAGCCAGAAATTCCTGACTTTTTTCTTTAAATTGATTTGGCAGAGTTTTTTTAGAGTATAAAATCTATAGTTTAGTCAAGGACATTACCAAATGTTCTTTGTCTTATGATCAAAACTTCAACTGTTTTCCTTGATTTGTTGCACAAAATGAGCACTTGTGTATCCACAATCCCTCTAGGGGCATTTTCTGTCTCATGCCACAACAGGGCTGGAGGAAGCCACAGGGATCTGGACAGCAACAGCTCAGGCTGAAGCAGAAGATAAGGAAAACTTGCAAGCGTTAGGCCAGAGTATCTGCTCTGTTCCTTCACAGAGCTTCCCACTCTGGCATCCCACTCCGTCCCAGCCACCTTGCTACTACTGCTATCTACATAACAACAAAAAAAAAGAAATTTGAATGTTTTTTTCCCTGCTGTACCCATGCAAGTTTTGCTTCCAGATTGTTTTGAGGACAAGTGCCCTGTGATCACAAAGAGCATGATCATTCCTTTTTCACACTCTTTCAGTCGTCTGTGACAAAATTTTGGGAGCATATTCCCAAAAACCAATCTGTATTTGGAGCAGAAGACCAGACCATCCTGACTTTGACAGAGATGACTCTAGATGAAGGATGCTTGAAATTGATCCCTCCATACAACTGTCCATATAAAAAAAAAACTCTGCTGATCCACTTCCTACAATTCAACCAAATACTCTGTAACTGAGCCATATTTGCCCAGTTTAGTGACCCTCAATTACATTTCATTACAGTGAGATGACATAGCCTAGGTACCTCCTCTTCCATTGTGTTGTACTCCAAATAAAGACAAAATTCTGTTTTGTTTTGAAGTTGGAACAACTCTTCCCAGATTAGTATGAGTATACTAATGTATGCCATTGTGAAATACAAGTTAGCAGCCTCAACAGAGCAAGGATTAGAAGAAATTCTTTCTTTATGACCTTGCATGGGTCTAGCTATCTTAGCTGATAGATCTTAAAAATCTACAGTGCTTCAGAGCACATTTGTCTTTGCTAACAAGCCCACCCATCTCTCTGCCACTCACATCAGCTTTTTCCAATGAATTTTTCAGTCACTAGAAGAAGTGTCTTTGTTTTACGTAAAGTTCAAGGTGAGATTATATTTCTTTCAGCTGGCTCTAGTTCTCCCAAGCTGTGTCTAGGCACAGCTTTCCCTCCTGCTGAACAAGCAATTTTAGCTGCATTAATTGTAGGCAATTCTTTAAAGAAGTGCTAAAATAGGTTCCATAAATAGGAATGTTATGACCCAAGGAAACGACTCATGCGGGTGGAAGGGCCTGCTGCTTGTGCATCTATAACCTGGCTTTACAGAAAATGTGCAGCAAAACTTTGGAGTTTTAATCTTCCCATAGTAGAGTGGTTTCATTTTGTACTTCCAGTTCCATGAGTTTGGGACCACAAAATAAGGGCACAGGGCTACGTGGTCCTGTCACCTGTGCATCAGAGTCCTCATCTGTCGCCTTAAAAGATTGTAGGAAGAGAAATGTCACCACCTCCAGCCACAGAGAAAGAAGTGGGATGCAAAGAGGTTAAAGATTTGTGTGAGTTGGCTCTGGAATGGTGCACTGAAATCAAAATTTCAAAGCACTGAGCTAATCACTAACTTGCCCTTCTACAATAGAGCAAATGGGCTGTGCCACAACAGTGAAAATTGAAGGACTTTTTGTAAAGCCAGGCTGAAAACTTTTTGCCAATCTCTTGCCAACCAAATTCAATGGCAAAAATGTTTCTTTGGAATCTAATTTGCCATCTTGCCTAATTAATTTGTGAAGCTTTTAGTTGAAATATTATTTCAAATAACACCTGAAATACTCCAGTTTAAACATTTCTAAAAAGAAATTACTATTTTATCCACTACTTTTTTGTTCAAGTTTTGTGGGATTTGTATTTATTTTGACTGAAGCATTCCTTTTTTTTCTTTTTTTTTTTTTTGCCTTTTTTTTGTGAATCATGTGGTTCAGATGCATTTCGAACAGTTTCTGCTCACGTCTGAGCTCTGGTTCTGATGTGTGCAAAGAGCACGGTTGCTCTGAACCCGCCACATGTTAAAAGGATGAATATTAACTTTTGTTTTTTCAAAGTGACTCTTTAATTGAAAAATTAAATATTTAATGAGCTATTTCCATCCAGAAGGGAGGGAGGAGAAAAGAAAAAAAAAAAAAATCCTGTGGTTGATTCCCAAGAAAAACTCATGCTGGTGTCTGGTACGCCGTCAGCAGTGAGCTGGCAGCTGGCTGCTAACACAGCCCAAACACAGGACACCCTTGGGGGTGCTGGTCTGCACCCCCAGCCCTCAGTCCCTTACCTGCATCCCTTAACATACAGCCTGTGTCCAGCATTTCAGCTGGAAAACAGCTCTGCCTGTAGTTCTTTATACGAGTCCTTATTCAATGTATTAGGGTAAAATTTGGTTGTAGTCACATAAAACCTCATAATCAAAACAAATGGCATTTCTAATTGAGCAAGGCCCTCTTGGTAATGAAGGGCAGCAGTGCTGCTGAGATCACTGGTTCGTGTTTCTCTCCCTGTTTAGAAGACTAAACTAATTTATTTATGAAATCAAAGCAACCCACCAGATTAGCCATCTAACTAGCTCGCTGCGCTGTTTAGATTCACTCGTTTGCTCTCTCATGACATCCAAGTGAACAAACTATATGTCAATGAAAGCGTTGGCGCTCCATCGTACATTATAGACTACTTTGAAGTGCAAAAAAAAGATCCTGCATTGGGGCTACCAGCAGTAATTTTTTTTAGGTTTTTTTTTCCAGTGAGCATATGCTGCGAGTGGGAAAGGACCGGGTAATGTAAACGGAGGTTTCATTAGCGATGATACGTGGCAGTCCCTGGGTGAAGGGAGAGAAAGCAAATCTGGGAGCACCTGTAGACTTTTCAGCCTTGTACCCATGTGGCAGAGCATGTGCTGAGGGCAATGATGGGATCTGTTCTTCCCTCTTAGGATCCCCTTGTGCCTTCCGGTAAAGGCAGGGCAGGGTCAACAGGTTTGGATGCAGAATGAGTCCTTCTCTTTGCATCTGGCCTCCAGAAACTAATTTTTGAAAACAAAAGGCAAACACTTGCTTCCATTGGAAGTTAGAATAATTCTATGAAAAAGGCAGAGGGGTCTGCTGGGATATATTTTTGGCCAAATGTCTCCTGTGTGCACATCATTATGTTTTAAAAGCTCTTGTTTAACTTTTTTCCATAAATCTTGATGACTGGCTTGGTTGTATTTCCTCTCCTCTGACATTTTCCTTGCAGCAGGTTGGAGAAGGTGTCCAGAGTGTTACAGGACTAACTGCTGAATGCTGAAGACTTTGCCATCCATCATCAGCCTCCAGCAGCTCATGGGCTCCCTGGTGCAGATGCTGGTGATATGCCTTAGCGGGGTGTGGCACTGGAACAGGCTGCACAGAAAAAGCTGTGGATGAGCCATCCCTGGCAGTGTTCAAGGCAAGGCTGGACAGGTGTCCTGGGTGACTTGGAGCTTGGAGTAACCTGGTCTAGTGGAAGGTGTCCCTGCCTATCGTATAGGGTGGAATGTGATGAGCTTTAAAGTTCATTCTGAACCAAACCATTCTAGGATTCTATGATTCACTGCTTTTTCCCTGGCTCCAGCAAGGTGTGAGTGATGGCACTTCAGCTTTCCTTGTACCCTTGTATTGTTTAGCTGCTTTTGGTGCACCTTTGGGCAGGAACACAAGCGGGATGAGGAGGGGCTGAGGGAGCTGGGAAAGGAGCTCAGCCTGGAGAAAAGGAGGCTCAGGGGGGACCTTGTGGCTCTGCACAACTCCCTGCCAGGAGGGGACAGCCGAGGGGTTGGGCTCTGCTCCCAAATAACAAACGACAGGACAAGAGGAAACGGCCTCAAGCTGTGCCAAGGAAAGTTCAGATTGAATATTCGGGCAAATTTCCTCATGGAAAGGGCTGCCCTGCTGCCCAGGGCAATGGTGGAGTCCCCAAAACTGGAGGCATTTAAAAGCTGCGTGGATGTGGCATTTGGGGATATGGTTTAGTAGTGGCCGTGGCAGTGCTGGGGGAACAGTCGGATCTTGGGTGGTTTTTCCCAAGTAAATAACGCTGTTTCCAGGGCTGCGGGGCGAGAGTCGGCGGGCCCGGGCCTGTCCCCTCACGGCCCGGCCGCGCGGGGAGCGCGGGCTGCGCGGGCCGCGGGGGGCCCCTGCCGGGGGCGGCCGCTCACTGCAGCCGGCCCCACAGCGGAGCCAGCTCCTTGTTCCGGGAAATTATTTCACTGAATGTCTGGGTTTCATGTAGTCTTTTCAGCTCAAAAAACATTCGATTATTTCCCCCCACCGTGTATTCAAGTACACGTTGTATACGTTTACTTGCATACACTGCTAGTTAAGCCCATTCCATGAACATCTTATCCCATGTTTTCCCGTTTCCTTGCCCCAAAATGGGTTGAAAAACCACACATGGATACGAAGCGGTACCCGGTCTCCAGAAGCATTGTTTCCGATCTTTCTGCAATCACTGACTTTCCAGGTTAGTTGTTAAATTTGGCTTGTGCCCGCCTGTGTTTTCCTGCCGCATTGAGGGCTTGGCGAGCCAGGACCACTGACCGAGTGTGAAGCATTTGGATACCGTGGTGACAAGGGCTGTGTTGGTGCCCAGGGAATACGGAATTTAGGGAATGCTCTAGCCCTGCAAGGCAGATGTGTTGAGGAACACATTCGTGTATGAATCCCTTTTAAGTGGCCCCAAAATTTACTGAAGATATTGCCAGTATCTCACTAGCAATCAAGGCCTCCCATGGGGACTGCTCCAAAGCGTGCTGAGCTTGGCTCACTCCCTGCTCCGTAAGTTAGCCGGGAATGACTTCCAGAGCCCTGCTGTGCTGCTTCTGCTCTTGCATTTGCAGGAATCACAGCAAGAATAAAGCCTCCACCCAGGGCTGCTAAACACAGTCTTAACCCCTTGGGAGGGGTCCGAGCTACAAGTCAAGGTGGGAGACCACAGATGAGAAATGAAAGCGTTGGAAAACTCAGTTGTGGGGAAGAGCAGCTGTGGGGGGACACTGACAGAGGAGCAGCACCTCGATTAAGAGCTACCTTGGGCTGTGGGTTGTATGGGCTTACATTGGCATTGGCATCACAGCAGCAACAAAGATTTCTTTCAGTGGAAGCAGGATGTATTTCTGAATCTATAGTGTTTAAAGATCACAACTGATGTCTTTAATTCCAGAGAGTTGTGGAGCTTTTTTGTTTTGTTTTGTTTTGTTTTTAAATAATATTATATCTATGTTTTAAGTTTTTGGAGAATCCAGGGTTTCCATTTTAATATTCCCCTTTTTTCTGTAGGACTGATGCTGCTGTACATGCATAATGACACAGAAAGCCTAGAGGATAGTTTTACCATGCAGCTGACAGATGGCAAGCGCACAGTCCAAGGGACACTTTACATCTACATCATGCCAGTCAACGATGAAATCCCTCATCTTTCCAGGTTAGCTATCTAAGTGACATTCGGTGCATAAAGACTTACAAAGAAAAAAAGGAAGAAAGAAATGAGAGGAACTCATCTCAACACCAGCATGTCCAAGCCCACCCACGTTATAGAGGAGATCTGGCTTCCATTGCATGGATTGTCCCTGAAAGCTGGTTCATAACAAGGTTGTGCACTCTGCAGCCTGGTACAGAACTGTGACAAGCCACACAATACCATCCAGCAAAAACCATTCATGCAGAAAAAGATGGTTTCTGGTCTCTGAGCAAAGGCTTGTTTATATGTAAGTTAGTGGCAAAACTCTGGTTGTCTTCAGTTAGGCCAGAGTTGCTCTTTTTTCACACTCTATGTCTCCCTCCCACTTTCTTTATTCCCTTCTGTATGTTTTCTCCATTCTCTTTAATCTATTTTTAACAGTGAATCTTGTTGGGAATAACATGGTATGGTTTGGTTGGTTTTTTTTTTTAATATTTAAGGTCCAAAGCCAGTTGAAGGCAGTGTTAATACTCATTCTCCTTTCAAGAGAGCTGAGTGCCATCTCTGAGAATAAAGCTTCAAAGAGGTGGAAGCTACATGGAGAGTAATATTAATTAATTGTTTCTCTTTGCCAGCAGTGAAGTCCTTCTGATATCCTTTCACCATAAAATAGTTTATCATAAGGTTTTTGATTGGCATGGCAAGTCTAACCCTAACATGAGCATATTATTGGTTTATTGTTCTGCAGAAGAAAGAGGAAGAAACCTGGCATGTAAGACTGGGATGCAGGTGATGTGGTTTCACTCACTTCATGGCAGTAACACATGTTTTGGCTTAATTTGGGTTTCTGCTCATAAGAATACATAAGTTGAAAAAGAAAATAAATTATGTGGACCTGCTGAATCTTTCCAAAAATGCTGGATCTGTAAAAAGAATAATAAAATACTGGTTGTGTTACGTAGACCCTTTAAAGACCTCCATGGGCTGTAGGGAAAGAAGGACCAGCAAGGCTGAAACTTCACTAAATGTTGTGATGGTACAACATTTTCTTAACTCAGAAAAATAGTTTGTAGAGCTAAAAATAATTTCTATTCTTATGCCAAAAGAATCTTTAGGACTTGCCAAACAAACCTTTGGTCTCATATTTTATCCAGGTCCAACTCTTTCCACTACCAAGGTTTGAATCCCCATTTTCAGGGTACAAGAAACCTGTTGGATCATAAAATACCTGGTGAGCTCTAGCTGTGAAAGAAAGTACAAGCTTGCTTTTTGAGGCAGAAATCAGTGCACATATGAAATTCCATGTTGCTCAGCCTGAGTGCCTGGGGCCCATTTTCTGTGTCCTTTTTGCAGGGAAAAGCAGAAAAACCCACTGTGGTTGCCCCTCTCTGGAGGGGAGCAGCAGCCCATGGCATGCACAGAGGGGCATCGAAGCTTGAAACTGCTTTGGCTTCTTTCCCAGAGTGTCACATGTGTATTTTGAAAAATTTCACAGAAATAGTAAACAATGTGAAGTTATAAAATGGACACACGTCCCTCCTTCCTACCAGCATCTCCTTAGGAGCTTGTGGGTAGGGAGCCATCAAGCCCCTTTCCTCAGGGGGAATGCTGCCAGCCTCTCACTTCCCTCTCCAGCCAGGTCCTCTCCTTGCAAGGCATGATCTGCAGCTGTGTCATCTTCATCCTGCTCTTTGCCTGTTCCCTCAGTCTGATTTGCTAATGCTTCATGTCTTTACCTCCTTTCCCCCATTTCTTCCAGTTTCACTCTCTGAGCATGGCTCCTTGCTGCCATTTCTATTTTAACACACGTGAAATACTGTGAGCAACCCCATGGAGACACCTCTTAGTAAGTCTTTTGATTTCCACGTTGTTTTCTAGTCTTGTCAGAGGTGAGCTTCCTATCTCAGATCTTGTTTATATATTCCCTGTCCATGGATCAAATGGAGCCCTCTTGTAAGGGAAGGAAATGTGCCCGTATTAGCATTTTCCACCAAGCCATGGAGCTGGAAGTGCACTCTTCTTCTGCACAAAGCCATAAATCCAATTCTTACTTCCATCAAAACCCATGAGGCTGAAGTACAACATAAGAAAAAATCCCATGTGCATACGTGGCAAAGCTTTTTGTCCCAGTCCCACAGGAGCAGATTTGTTGAAATGTTTTTAAAAAATTCTATCTGCTCCATGCTAAGAGGAGCCTGTTCATGCTTAATAAATCGGAGAAATTGCTCACAAATACTTCATCCATATGAAAGTGTGAGCCCTGTACTGCTGCCAAGAGACGTGAGACCTGTGGTGTCGTGCCGAGTAAGTGATGGCCACACGAATTAGAAAAGCTTAGGTACAGATCCCTCGCTGCCACAGTTTTCCCCAAGATGTGAAAATATAACAGGGAAAATACTAAGCAGCATTCAGTCTTTCCAGCCAAATCTGCCTCTTTTGGACACAGTCACGGGCCGCGTACCAAGCGGTGTAGGAGAGACCAAAATAACATCTTTAAACAATCTGAACTGCCTCTTCCACCACTTTAAGATCAGAATTGACTAAGAAATAAGGAGCCTCAGAAGGGACTGCTGCCTGTCACCCTGTGCTGGGTGTTGTACCAACACATCAGGACTGTTCCTGCTGCAGATTATGCAGAGAAGCCAGTGGCCTTTCTTGCAGCACCTGCATCTATTTTAATTATTTTTATGCAGATTTGTGATCTTAACTAATTTTTTTCCAGACTCTCTCCTTAGTAAGCTGCTATTCCCACAGTAGCCTTGAAAAATCTCAGTTCCCATCCTGAGGAGAAAGGATGGCATTGTAAATGTTGCTTTGAGTTTGGACAAGTGAGTGTGTGAAGCTAGTAACTGCTGTGCAATGTGTAGACACACTGAGCTCAAATCATTAAATCCTCCTCGCTAAATGGGCAGCGACTGCTGCTGGTTTGTTTTTTCACCAGTATCTCACTTCCTGTTTCTTTTTACTTTTTTTTTTCTCCTCAGGAATATGGGTTTGGAAGCTGAAGCAGCTGAAAAAAAGCCATTTCCAGTACTGGGTCACAGGCAGACACCAAAGATGCTTCAGGGGATGAGCTTGACCGAACTGACCCCATGTGCCCAGATCTGCAGCTGGAGGCAGCAGTGGCTGTAAGGATTTTATTCTTCCTTTTTCCTGGGGATGAGTGAAATCCCCAGCCAGCTCCTGCAGCACTGTTATGGAAATGGTTTAGTTCATGACTTGGCTTGGTTGATAGGGTAAGCAGTGAGACCAAACACAGATTTTTATCTGACACTTTTTCCTGTGTTGATGTGGCTCTGGAAGGTCTCCTGCAGGATTTCATCCTTGTTTCCTACTTGTTTTTGTTTCAAGGTGCCCATAGCCTCTGTCCCTGTCCCACTTGAAGTTAACACACCTATGGAACACCAGGGCAAGCTGGAAGCCATCTCAGCCTCACCCTGCAGCATTCCTGCTGGCAATAACTCAGAGAGAAAGCTTTGCCTCTTGGGCTCAGACCCTAGAAACTGCTTCCTGCACATCTCCCTCCACCATCCCTCTCTGTAATGACACATTTTAGCTGACTTTTATATTGGTTCACTAAGCCACTGTGCTGTCTTCTTCCTTTTATAATTAAGCAACTTGAGAAATCCTTTGAGGTCAATAAATTCTGAGGAGACTTACATAAAACAGAATATAAAGTGGAGAGCCCTGCCATCAGAAGCCAGTAAAAGTCAGTGACACCTCTGCAAATGGCATTATGTCATTGCCTAATATTAGTAAGAAACAGTAAGATTATGTTTTTTGTTCAGAGCTATAAAAAGTAATGAGTCTCACATAATCTACTGAAAGGAAGGGGTGGGGGGAGTGCATGAGAAGGGAGAAAGGTGACTAGAAAAGTGAACTTCCATTTTTTTGGGCATCCTGAGTGCATTAGTAAATCTAGCTCGTTACAGCCGAATAGACTTTAATGTGCTTTGTCCTGTGAATTTAATTTATTTTGTTTTGCTTTGCTTGCTGGGAACACACACAAAACCTTTCAGGAGTCAGGTGGTCTTGTTTCAGTTACTACAACATAATAATCACAAGCCAGAAAATATTACAAGGAAGCCAGAAAGGGACTCTTCATCAGCAACTTGGGGGATAGGACAAGGAGTCATGGGTGAAAATTTAGGTTAGATATATGGAAGGAATTCTTCCCTGTGAGGAGGTGAAGCACTGGGACACATTGCCCAGGGAAGCCATGGATGCCCCATCCCTGGATGTGCCCAAGGCCAGGTTGAATGGGGCTTGAAGCAAACTGATGTAGTGGAGGGTGTTCCTCCCCATGGCAGGAGAGTTAAATTAGACAAATTTAATGTCCTGTCTAAACCAAACCATTCTGTGATTCTGTGACTTTTGGGTGGATGAGGATGGTATTATTCATCCTGGGTCATGATACAGTGCTTCAAGTGTCTTGGATGCTGCTGATCCCAGCTCGATGAAGCCCAGGGCATTATTCTCAGTCTTCACAAACAGACTGAAATATTTACTTTTTCTTCATAGGAATGTCTGTGACCAATGAACAGATCTGTGTAGTCATTCATTTCAGAAGAGGAAGGAAGTGTCCCTCTGAGGGAGGCTTTGTGCTCCCAACCTGAATACACAGGTTGTGTGGGAGTTAAATATGAGCTGTGAGGGCTGGGGATGCAGCAGAACATTGCCCTGCTGCAAGCCAGCAATTTGTGAGCAATAATATCTAATAAGGACCAGGCTTTACAGGGAGGGCCAAGCAAGGGCTGGCTTTCATCCTGCTTGGTCCTGGCAAAGGTGGAAACCTTCAGAAGGGGCTGGGAAAGAGAGCCCTGTGGACTGTGCTCAATAAATGCCAGTACTAAATTTCAGACTGGGCTGAGGGTGGGGAAATATTTTAGCAGTGATATTCTGCAACCAAAGGATAGGAAGGTTTTTTTTCACACACCATAGCTGTTCACTAATGCATGCATGAACTAACTGTCCTTTCTGTCAAGCGCCTTCATTAGTATTCTTTTTCTTTCTTTACTGGCGTTAGATTGAAAGAGAGATTATACCAAAAGTTGGCTGGCTATCAGTTGGTCCAATTTTGTGTTTTAAAATGTGTGCTTTTTATAGGGCTAAAAATTGGTCCGGAGCCTCTGTGTAAGCAGCAGCTACTAGGGCTGGTGGGTGTTAGCTCTCTCTTTGGATCCCAAATTCATTCTCATGTGCCGTGGGATTAATTTCCAATATGTGCAAGTTCCTCAAACATCACCAACATTTTCTGGAGCTCATGAGTGCTCATGAGCGGGAAATAGTGCAAGAGCCATCAGTGACTGCTAGTGTCAGGATGCAAAATAATCCATACTAATGCAGGGAAAAACAATAGATGGTGGCAGTCCTAGGAGGTGGTTCAGCCTGGGGATTTAGAAATCACAGAATTATTTAGGTTGGAAAAGGACCTCTGAGATCATTGAGTCCAAACCTTGACTTATCACCACCTTGTCAACCATGGCACTGACTGCCACATCCAATCTGTTTTGAATAGTTCTGGGTTGAAAAAGGTGCAGTTTTTAAGGCATGAAGCAATGTCTTCTCCACTTCTGCTCCTCAATGCTCTAGTGACACCATGCTCCTGTTCTCCTCGGGGTCCTTCTGTCCTGCTCTTCCTGTACATGTCTCAAGTGATCCATCTCTGTGTATTTACAAGAGATTGCTACTATTTCCTAACTTGCCTTCCTGACACCTTGTAATTTTTCTTGCTTTGCCATGGATAGCAAATAATAGGTCAATAAAGGGTGACCTCCTTAAGATATCAGAGCTGCTCTTGACCTTTTCTCTTTTTCCTTTCTGAAATTTTATCCAAGAAGTGAAAACCTCTGGATTTGCCCTGAGTAGAAAGGTATGGGGTCACATACCAGGTGTGTGTCATCCCAGCACTTCTTATTGTGTCAGCAAGGGCTGCCAACCCTCCAGAAACCCTGCCTGGGCCACAGCATATGCATGGTGCATGGTTTTATAGCACACACACCACTGATCCAAGGCTTGCTGGAGTGAGCCAGCGCTGCACAGTTGCTCTCCACATGTGTCACAGGTTTGGCACGTCTCCGAAGAGTTGGACCCTGCTCGTACGTGCTGCTCCGAACGCACCCGCTGCAGACAGCTGGGGAGCCCCCGCCAGCCAGATGGTCGAAAAGCTCCCTGCACCTGAATCCTTAAAAGCATTTGTTCTCCAAAAAATTGTTTGTTCTGCAAAAAAGGCTTAGCTGAGACGTGGGCTGCTCTGGCTCCATGCGGGGGGCTGGTGCATGAAACCACACCGTGTCCCTTTGCCCATCCGCTGCGAGCGTTACCGTGTCACCTGGGGTGTGAAGCTGCTGCTTGTGGTGTCTAGACTTGTGATTACTGAAAATTAATTAAACTGAAGGAAATTAGGCTGGAAGGGGAGTAGGCTCCTGGGAGGGAAAAATGGAAGAGAAAATAGGATACTGGTGTTAACCCTTTCCAGCTACTGCTATTAAATAGCAAGGGCTTATAAATACTCTCCAGGCCACTCAAATACATTGCAGACAGAGGACTGGTGTGATTTCAGGAGCTCTGCTCCTTATACATTCAGATCCTGTGCAGGCAGTATCCATAACCCAGGTGGGATGAGCACATCAGAAATGGACAGCCCATTCTTCCGCTGCCCACATCTTTTAAATAAGTCACTTCATTGTTAGCCAGACCTGAAATAACTTGCAGATCAGCAGTAGGTTTGAAACGAGCTGGTGTGACAGTGGATAAGGTCAGGGGAACAGGGATGCTTGGATAGAATCCAATAATAAATCAGAGCTTTATGGGGACAGGATGGGAGGCTGGATGCACAGCAGAGGGAGGTGTTTGCTGGTGGACTAGTCTCCTCTTGCTTTTGCTTAGCCTCTTACCTGCTCCTCTGTCTCTTAAAGTCTCTCTTATATAGCTTTTCAGCACGGTATCCGAGTGCTTTGTGCCTTCCCCTTGGCACACAGCCACCGTCTGGCTAGCGAGCAAGTACAAACTGTAACACCTGGGTGTCAGCTATGAACATTAGGGTGTGCTACAATGGACCCATCTGTAGTACTTGGCACATGCAGGAGATTTTTATGTGTGGTTGGCTGAAAAGCAGGATCAGAGAGAGAGAGGAGGGAGAGCAGGGGAAGAGGGCTCCGCTGGGCACACGGAGAACATCATTCTGGCAAAGGTGCCAGTAGGTTTCCATGGGCTTGTCTGCTTCTTCACTCAGCTCATGCATTGAATAAAAATATCCAGGTTGTTTCAAAGAAAAGCAGGAGTAGATTTCCCCAAAGAGAAAGCCTAGAAGCCCCATTCTTTGTCTCTGGAGAACAAGTCTTATGCTATAACTAGATTTAATAGGAATACATTTGATAGTAATAGATACAATAAAACCCTGATTTAATAATACTTAGTTTTATTGTTCTTCCATGTGTATCGGGTGCAGTTGACTGACCCCCTGAGCACCACAGCATTTCTAGCTGGGTTTGGAGGGGGAAGTGCTCTAATTTTCAGGCTATGGCAGCTTTGACAATGTTGTGCCCTGGAATAAATTTCATTTGGGAGAGTATGGACAAGGGCTGCCTTTTGTATTTCTCACTAGTATATTGAGCCCAAGGAGTTGTGATAGTTTCCTTTTATTCAATGAATGGAAAAAACATGCCAGCATCTGAAAATATCTATGTATCCCTGAGAAATCCCAGGAAAGGTAGGAAATGAGTTTGCAGAAGTAAAAGGAGCCATAGCTTACTGCATAAGGTTCAACTAAGTGAAAACTGCAATGCACTGAAAGGAGAGGAAACATTTCTTTTTCCCCTTTATGTGGCACTGATGTGTTTTAAAATGCATAGGCTAAGTTTGTAGTTTATTTCCTCCAAAGGGGCCAAGTCCTCCTGGCATTCTTATGAACAAGCTCATTAGAATAAAATCCATTATGCGCATAACTAATGACACAAATTTACAAATCTGTTGACAATTATGACCACATCCCTCATTGCATTTGCTTGTAGCTCACTGAAGTGACCAGGTGAAGGAGTTCAATCCAGAAGTTTTACAGCTCACAAGCTCCAAGTGCAGCCATGTGAGATTATTTCCCAACTGGATTACAAAGCTGTCATTAGCAGGGCAGCTTGGGAGGACCAGGGCACGAGACCGTAAACTGTCCTCAGGAGACTCAAAGTCATTTTGAAGGCAGGGTGAGATATTCCTGGCTGCAGACACCATTATATTTGATATTTTCTTTTTAGCTGGGGAGGGGGGAAACACATGCGCATGCACACAAACCAGGACTGTTCCAAGTAGTGCCTGGCATCCTCTGGAAATGAATAGAAATTAAATTGAGACGCTGGTATCCTCCGAGTGTTAAATATTTCCAAGTTCTTGCCAGGCGAGTGTAATTTATTGAATGTAGGTTTTGTGAAATAGTGCTCCTGTCAGGGGGAGATTGGCACCAGAGAAATGAAGGCGGCTAATTCTCAGGGGGTCCTCCCTGGCAAAAACCCTCTATTGAGTCCTCATGCTACTTGTGCTCATAACTGCCGAAAAACCAGGAGTGCCATCTGCAAACTGTGATTCATAAACACTCTGTCAGTCTGCCATCTACCCTGACATCATAAAATAACAAGAAGCAGCATTGTAATAAAGAGAGGAGGTTTGCAGTCAACCAATTAAATGCATCTAATTTATTTCTGTTACAGCTGAGGCTTTATTTATTAGTAAACAGCTGCATTTGTTACACTTCCCCCCCCCCCTTTTTTTTTTTTCTCTTTAGCAGGAGTGTGCCAACTGGCACTTTTGATAATCCATTAATCCTAAATAATCATCTGGGTACTTCATGGTTGGTAGGGGGAAAAAAATAGAAAAAAAAAACGTTATTAAAAGTTAAAATGTAACCTTGCTAGAAGGCTGGAGAGCGCTTCTCTGCTGTGGGTTTGCAAGAGTTATGGTGAGTTTAAGTTTGCAGGCCAAGTCCTACACTCAATTTACACCTGCGAGTAACTGGCGTGACAGCCAGCTGAAAGGGCTATAAATCTAGGAGCAGAATCTGGCCCTGGGCATATTTTTTTCTTTAGGACAGCCTGTTTGTGGTACAAGAGGAGCATTTTGCATGTTTGGTTTACTTGCCTTCTCATTTCTCAGTGCTAACTTGATTCTCAGCAAAGCTAAAAATCTGCTAATTGGTTGTCAAAGTCTAATTAGCTGATATTACAAAAAAAAAAAAAAAAAAAAAAAAAAGTTTGCCTTTTATAATTGGAGCTGACCCCCACCCCCCTTCCCCTCCCCTTGAACCCCCTGGTGTGTGTTAATTGAGCTGCAGGACTTTCCAGTGTATTTTAATGCTCTCTCCTTTTCAGTTCTCTGGAAAGGTTTGCAGTTAATGAAACAATAATATGTATAATCAAGTAAAAATGTAGTAAAAAAATAGGTGAACTGTATGGAATTGGGATGGTGTGTGCATGTGTGGAGAGAGGAGGAGCCTCCCCACAGCTTCATATGGTTAATAATATCCCATAATTTTTAATTTTCCTTCTTGGGAATTTCCTTCCCCTTACAAGGGAGAATTGTTTTTTTCCTTGAGGATGTGTTCAGTTAAGGGAAGAAGGCTGTACTGTGTGAAGTGGTCAAATGAACATGATGAGGATACTCAAGAGGCCAAACTAGGTCTCCCCTATGTGTGAAACACATAGGGGAGACTTCATAGCTGTCTACAACTTCCCCATGAGGGGAAGTTCGGGCAGGCACTGATCTCTTCTCTCTGGTTCCCAGTGACAGGACACGAGGGTGTGAACCTGGGTCAGGGGAGGTTTAGGCTGGATATTAGGAAAATGTTTTTCACTCAGAGGGTGTTTGGGACTGGGACAGGCTCCCCAGGACAGCATCACAGCATCGAGCCTGCCAGAGCTCAAGAAACATTTAGACAATGCTCTCAGGTACATGGTGTGATCTTAGGGCTATCCTGTGCTAGGTCAGGAGTTGGATGATGATGATGATGATGATCCTGGTGAGTCCCTTCCAGCTCAGAATATTCTATGATTCTATGATTGATCTCCATTATATTTTATTCTCTCTGCATATGTATCTACAGACATAAATACAAGATGCCCCCTGTTGCCAGAAACCAAGCCCACCTTCAAGTCTCTATGGGCTCTTCATCCCTTAAGATCCCAGAACATTCCAGAGGGGAGTTAAAACACTGTGGAGAACACCTGCCCTCCCCTCCTGCCATGGCCACCTCTGTGGGAGCAGCGCATGCCACACTGTGCCTTGTTTTGGTTGCTCGATTTTAAAGCCTATCTCTTCTTTTATGTGAAAAAAAACAATGTTCAAAAGAAGTGAGCACAGGTGGGTGCTCTATATATGGGTGCTCTTTTTCAATATGTATAACATTGAATTTACTTACTCAGTCATGTTTTCCTCTTTCTCCTCCTCCCATCTTCCTCCTCCACACCTGCTTTCAATCAGTCCCCTCTGCCCCGCCTGTCATCCTATCGTCTCTGCTGCTTTTACCACAAACCCACTAATGTTATATTTCAAGTCAAACTTTCAAGCCTACAACATTTAAGCAAGTGAATAAAAAAAAATCCGAGTGGCTTCACCAGCGTCTCAAGGCAGGGAGCTGGCTTGGCCCCGAGGAGCATGTGGGGGATGCTGCTGACCGCTCGAGCTGCTGAGGTTGTGGTGTTTCACCCTTCTTAGCAGTTGGAGTCTGGTTTTTTTCCTTTATATCTGAAAATGCTTCTTCATTTTTTTTTTCTAGAGTATGTAAGAAAATGAACATATTAAGGCCAAATGTTGCTGCTAGATGAACAACTTCAGATGTACACGTCTTCTTGTCATGCGTCACATAGGCTTAGAGAGTTTTGACCTGACCATGATGGGTATTGGGCTAAAAAAAGAAAGAAAGAAGAAAATCAGGCTACCCACAAGATCAGATAAGCATTTATTTATTCTTTGAATTATTGATATAAACTGGGAAACTTTTTTGTTAAGCTATTTATTCTTCCAGTATCTAAAGGGGCTACAGGACAGCTGGAGAGGGAATTTTAACAGAGGCATGGACTAACAGCTGAAGGGAGAATGGCTTCACACTGACAGAGGGCAGGGCTAGATATTAGGAAGAATTTCTTCCCTATGAGGGTGGGGAGGCCCTGGCTCAGGTTGCCCAGATAAACTGTGGATGACCAATCCCTGAAGGTGTCCAAGGCCAGTTTGGACAGGGCTTGGAACATCCTGGGAGAGTGAAAGGTGACAGTGAAAGGGGTTTGAAGATGGTCTTTAAAGCCCCTTCCAACCCAAAGCATTCTAGGGCTTTGTGATTATTTTAAATAATATCTAGTTCATGGTAACCAAACTGTGCTGGTTCATGGTTGACATCCCAGTTTGGGTTTGCACTTGGATCAAGTACAAGTGACTTAAGAATGGGCTTGAAAGTTTCATCCTTGGCTCATAATTAGGGACATGAGGAGCCTGATGCTTCCCACAATGTTAAGCAAGGGGAGTGTATAACTGGCTGGTCAAAGGACTGATCAGGAGGGTCTTCTCTATATCATGGGGCTTGGGACAAAAAGGCTTTCAAGCTGCTATGGGAAACATAGCCTTTTTTTCCATGCAGGCAAAGATAATTTGAATCACCTTCACTTGCTTATTTCACTGTTGCCTCTTTATTTTATCTTATTTGTTTGGATTTCTTATAAAGAAAATGAGTCACCATGAGCAGTGCATCTGCTTAATCAGCCTGGGCTTGACTGTCGCCTTCTGTAAACCTTGAGCAGATTGTACAGCAGGTCAATGTCCTGCATTTCTGGCTGCTTCCTACAGTGTTGTCCTGTCCTTTGCCTTCTCAGGTCCTCTTCTTGATCTCAGATTACTCCTTCTTGACCTCAGATTACTTCTGGAAACAGTCTGAAAAAAGTCCCCATTCAGTGAGATTTCATACAAATTTAAGGTAGTTCAAAGGTGCAACCAAAAAGTAAAAAACACCCAATTTCTTCTCCAACACAGCACAATTTGTCTAAATGCTCCAAGACTGGTGAGTTCTGATAATGTTGCTTGTGCTGGGGAAAGGGTTGGTTATTTTCCTTTTTGTTGCTTTTTCTCAAGCAGAATTACCATTTTTTTGTTATATGAAGGTAAGCTAGCTAATTGTGTTTATATTTTGAAACACTAAAGAATTTGTCTTAGACTAATTTCCTCAGATAATAATTACTTCTTGAATTTGACAAGTCTCAGCCACACTTTCTATTTGCCCTACTAGCTGCATGGGAGAAGTGGAGTTAAATGAGTTAATAGCAAAGATGAGCCATCAAATGGGGCCAAAAGCATGGAAATTGGTGCACATTTTGTTGTGGAAATAAAATTTTAAATCCCCCCAAGCCCTGACAATCACTATACTCAAATGTTGCTGGCAGCCTTCTCCACTTAATAAGGAACCTGTTGTTTTTAAAACTCAGTTGGCAACATAATAGACAAGAAACAGAAAAAAGCTCCCATGGAGCTCAGGCTAGAAATGCCACTATTGTATATTGTCATCAGCAGGTTGACTGACAGCAATGGAAACTGATTGACGTTATTCTCTTGCTCTTGCAACATCCTCTGATGAAAACTTGTCTCTGCTTCTGCCTTTGGCAGATCAACCATTGTGCTGCCATGCTGATTTAGATATGTTTTTAAAAACAAGTAGGGCTATGATAGAAAAGGATGAAGTGGATATGACGAGGTAAATCATTGCTACTTCTCTTCAGAGAAGACCAGTTCATCTTTCCAGCAACCTCAATTTTCTGTGGCTACTCATTTGTACAAGTGAAAATTGCCCTGGCCCTTGGCCGATGCAGTTGAGCTCCTCATAAATAAATCTAATGGAGCCAGAACCTCTGTTGCTGAGGTTACAGCACCACTATCGGCTTAAAACACAGCGTTTGTGCTTAATGCTTAGTTCATTAACGCGTCCTGTCCATTGGCTCATTTGGATCTATTAACATAATTGTTCTTTCTAAACAACTGGGTCATTCACTCTGCCCAAACAGAAAATCAAAGCTGGCTTCGATATTTTGGACAAATCACACAGCCAGATAAAACATGGGCTTCTCTATAAACTCACCCAAGCTGAGGTTAGATTAAAATCTTGTGATTCCATTTAGCATCAGCCTTAAATGCTCCTCTCTGTGGGGCATATTTGAAAACAAATGAGATGGCTCTGCAGCTTTTTCTGTTGTAAATGTTCTGTCTGCCTCTAAAACCTACAGCAAAAATATTTTCCTAGACTATTTTGATAATGTTCTTCTCCTTGCCCTAAACAGAAGGGCTCACTTTTACCCTATTATCTCCTGGTCTGGGATGTAAAAAGGAATATTCCCCTTTTCAATTTCTCTCACATTGGTTTCCCCTTTTACTCATTTCATTTTTTAGGTGACATTGTTCTACTCGCCAAACCTGTAACTTTAACAGAGGGTGACAGGGTGACCTTGACGACAGATGTTCCTGTGGCAACAGATGGCACGAGCAAACCCGAGAAGCTGCTGTATGCCGTCTCCCTGCCACCTGTGCATGGTCAGATTGAGCACATCAATTATCCCGGCGTGCCCATTTCCAGTTACAGCCAGTTGGATGTGGTGGCCCAGAAGGTCTCCGACGTCCACGACAATAGCCATGGGGCCGGTAAGGAGGCACTCAGGTGAGAACACCTCCCCTTTGCACACCAGTGTGCTGAACTCCCTCATCTAGGGAAGGGTTAAGTCTGCCTCTCCTTCTCCCTGTACCAGTTGGTGCAATATTTAATGACTGATGTGGTTGTGGGGAAGAGGCTGCTGCAAACAGTAACACGATGTAATTTTATCATTACAGCAATTACATACTTTATTAACTGTAATGGTGAAGTTGTATGGCCAAAGGCAATAGGAGTCTCACAGGCATAGGATTGGGGTGTAACCAGGTAGGCTTTTGTACCAATTAGCAAGTGAAATCAAATGATTTAAGTACATATAAAGAATTTACCACGTTTTTCAAAGATGCCAGCGGTGGAAAAGCAAAAATTCCCCATCTGCGACTGTTGTTGCTTTCTGGGCAGTTCATTCTCCTGAAGGGGAAAAAAAAAATAATAATCGTAACATTGTCTGAAATGATCAGGAGAACTTAATCCAGATGGTGGTGTCATTTCTAAGAAAAAGCATATGTTGGCCATTATGATACTTAAATATAATGGTTTTACATTCCTCTAGTGGGCACAAAAGGCACACAACAGAGTTGGCGGGGTTTTTTAATCTTCTGAATGGTGGCAGTGGTGGTGGAGTGGTGGGAGATTTTATCTTCCAAATGGTGTGTTTCCCAGAAGACATGGCAAATTCAATTGAGGAGAGCCTGCTGTAAAAGCTGTGCTCCTGTGGAATGCAAATTTGTACCTTCCTCCAACCAGTAACAGTGGAGAGGTTTAATTTACTGCCCCCTTCAGATGATCATCATTTTTTTACATTCTTCTGGCTTCTTCTTTTTTCTTCAGTTTTTTTCTTTAACGTGTTTTTCTTTCCGATTTGCTTTAAAAGTTATTTACGCTCCCTTTGCAGCAAAGTGGGGACTATAACTAATTTTATTCTTACCATGATTAACTATGAATAATTTCCTAAGAAATGAGTCAAATTAACAAGGGGAAGAAGGAATCAATAAATCACGAAAGCAGCCTATTTCTAAGTGGGGTTAAAACCACCATTAAATAAATCACAGACTCTAAATGATGACCCACTTGGAAGAGGGGGGGAATGTCCATTTAAATTGCAGTGAAAGGAAAAAGGAAAGTGAGGGCCAACATCTGTGGCCCCCACACACTGCACAAGGAGGGGGGCACAGGAGAAGGAAGGAGCTCCAGGAAGGACCTAGGGACAAAGTAGAGATGTGGTTTCCCTGTGATGGTTGCCACAGATCAGCTGTGGGGAGGCAGCCAAGCAGAGATCAGAAAAGCTCTGGGTTTTGGATGTTTAGGCAGAAATGTTGTTTAATAGCACCTTCTGCCTCCACCCCTGCTCTGCACAGGACCTCAGGAATGCAGGGGTTGACCCAGCCTTGCTTGAAATATCTCAGATATTTTCACTCCACTTCGATATTTTATTTTTTTCATTTGTCTTCATAGGGTTAGTGACAATTTAAACTACTTGGAGACCATTCCAGCACCAGGCCCATCATGCTTCTTAGCTGGTTTATGTTACATCCTTTTAATCTTGCATTAAGGATCATACTTTGCCTGGTGTCATGTTGAGTGCAGTAATGTTACCTAGGGCTAGATTTCCATCTTCCTTGTTCATTGAGACTTAAAAATTTGAATTTTATACAAGGAATGCCATCACTTTTGCAGAAGAGTGGCTCATCCATCTTCACACCAATATGTTAGGACATCTTTAAACTGTAGAAATTGGGCAGACTTTCCTCCTTGAGTTTTCCTGTGGGAAAGAAGGGGTCAAAATGCTTATTCCTTAGTTAAAAGGAAAAAATAAAAAAGGAAGGGAGAAGCAATTCTGCTTGTAACCTCCCGTTTGCAATTCTTTTTATGATCTTCTCTCCTCCCTAAACACATTATGAAATGGCCCCAGCTCCCTGCTCACTGGGAAGGGGTACCTATTGCCTTGTGTTATGGGCTGGTTTGTCAGCTGGTTTAAATCAGGATATCTCCATTTGCTGAAGTGATGCCGTAGCCATTTAGACTGTGGCTTATAAAGTTAGTTCATAAAGTTGCTGAGAGAGTCTCTTTCCTAATGTACTTTGTGGTCATGGGAGCTCATCTCATTTTTTTTTTTTTGTGTGGAACTGAGGAATATTCCATTGATTCAAGCTGATGTTGTGTCTCAGAACCTGTTTGTTCTCTCTCTCTTTTGCCCACCTGGCTGCTGTGGCCAGAATTTGGTTCAGGTTTTTTGGCAAAGCTGTGCATGGGACCACAGGGCCTCAAGGCACAGCAGTGTCTCCCTGTTCACATCTCTAATCAAAGGACTTCCAACAAAAATCAAAGTGAACCAGGGAAGCCTCGTGCCCTCATTCCCCCCTCTGAGCTGGCACTGAACCAGGGGAAGCACAGAAGCATCTTCATCCCAGTGTCCTACATGGTGGTCTCAGTGGGTGAATCGTGCTTATCCAGTGCTTCTGCACTGGTTTTAATCTTGGTCTTGTTCTTTAATAATAAATGCTGCTGAACAGAGTAGTGCTTACAGAGCAACCAAGAATGAAGTCTGTTTTTTCTGTATAAACACAGCCCAGTGTGTATCCCCAGAGCAGAGGGACACATGTGGGGAGGGCTGGACCCTTGCAATGGCCATGGAGTGTGTCTCCATTTCCTGGTGCTTGTGTGGGCAGAGAGCTGGGGGCACAGAGAATGGGCAGAGAGCAAAGGAGGAGCAGCAGGACCAAGGAATGGGTTGTGAAGGGTAGAATTTGAGTGAATGGGCCAGTTGTCCTTGCAGGATGCCATCTCTGCCTCTCTCCTCTTCACAATTCCAAAAAATTGAATTATGGGCAGGTAGAGGACTGCGTAGCCCAAGGGTGTCAGTGGCCAAGTTGTGTCCCAGGATCATGCAACCTTGGCCTCTCTCATGAAGGAGATGCCTGTGAAAGGGAGCATGTAAGATGAAGCCAAAGGAGAGGGCACCTGCTGGCTGCCTCCACCACAGGAGTGTACAGTGTGTCCAACAGCTCTGCAGGACAACAGGGATTCAGGAAAAGAGATGGGGGACTTGTCTTTCAGACATGAAGGAGTTAAAACACAGGGATTAAAAAAAATCCTTTTAAAAAAAAAACACACACTCACACACACTCACACACTCACACACTCACACACTCTCACAAAACCCTGCACCCTAAATTAATTTCTGCTGGTAATCTATATCGGGTTAAATAACGCCTCATTATTCTGCAACACAGCTGAGGCTTCTCAAAATGTTTATCTTGTTTTGTAACTGGTACCTTCTGGCATATTCCAGTGCCAACTCTCCTAGCTCTTGCTATATTTCATTCTCACTATTTTTGGAATGGAGCTGCTGGTTCCAGGTGATTTAATAAATTGCTTTTTTTTGTGTTCCTTTTAACTTACCCATCTGCTCAACACATGCGTAACTTGCAATCTGTCGGCAGTTTGCAGAAAGACAAACTGTCAGAGCTGCATGCATTTGACAACTTTGTTCCCAATTAGATTAGTGGTAATTTTAACAGATTTCAGGGCAATCGAAAAAAGGGATGACATGTTATTAAAGCATCAATTTTGACAGACCCAAGCACATACAATTTCAGTGTAAATTATTTTAAATGCTTTAATTAAAGCTATGAAAGATTTACCCTTTTAAGCGGTAAGTGATTGCAAGACAAATATAAAGGGAAAGTGGATAACAGAGTTTCCTAAATGGTTTATGCTGCGCATGGCAGTCCACAAGTCACCACCACCATAATCTATGACTGTAATGTTGGAGGCATAGTTAATTATTCATAGCCTCATCTCTGGAGCAGACGTGATTAAGAACATGAGGAGCATTCAGAGATCCAAGCAGTACCTATGAAACCAGAGTTCAAGCCCCTCTTAGATCAGATGCCATTAGGAAAGACTTCAGAGGTATCTAAATGGTGGATATTGGTGGAAGTGGTTGATATTTTTGTAAATACACGTTCAGTTTTGTCCCAGTTCTGCTCTGGTTTAGCTAGCCAAAGCCCAGTGGTCAGGGTGATTTGAGACTTAGAGTAATTGGCTATTTTCTATACTTGAAGACACTTTAAAGGCTGTACAAGTCCTGTAAAAAAAAAGAAAAGAAAAAAATACATCATTTATTATTTAAACATCATACAGCACTCTAAATTTGTCACTCCAGGAGCACTCTGCCACATGTGTAGCCCATTTAACCATTTAAATGATTTTGTGAATTATGGCTCCCTTCCAGCATCCTTTGTTCAGTCAAGGCTGACCTTGGCTTCATGGCAAGAGGGATGGACTTGGCCCCTGTTTCCCAGCCCTTGGGTCCCAGCTGGAGGATCTTTGGCCTCCCTGCAGTCACACCTTCATTGTACACTGAAATGTTGGTCTGACTTGGAGCTGAAACCTTCCAGGATGGTCGTTCCAAGAGTTTCATTTATTTTCTGTGTGGTGTAAACCTGTCTCATTTTCGGACTATTAAACATGAATATTACCTTCCTATGTAAACTGTTGGTCTCACAACCTGCACTGAAAGTTTATTTCCTTCTTAATTTGGGGTTTGTAGGGCTTCCTGTTGCTATTTAGAGTAAAAAGCAACAAGCACACTGTCCCCACCCTTCCCTGTTTCTTAAGACCAAGCTTGCATGCATCTGGTTTGGGTTTTTCTTGTTTTCTTTGGAGTTGGGTATGGCTTGGTATCACTTTCAGAAAAGTTTAAAAGCTTTTCTTTGGAAGTTGCTGACCCAAAGTGTTGTAGTACCAAAATGCAGTGGAAGTGAGAGAAGTTTCTCTAGTGAGCATTGCAAGTAGATGGTCAGAGCATGAGATTTCTTGCTCTTTCCAGCAGTTTGGATGCTGGAATATGGAGTGGTTTGTAACTGGCACAAGAAGTCCAGCAAATAGGACAAAATCCTGGTGGAAGTGTTTCACCACCTTGGGGGCAGTTTTCAATCTTGATGCACATAGTGCCAGTCTGTTCTCTGCTTTGCAGGTCTATGAACCAAACTTTGAAACATTTCACAGTTGGGACAGCTCCTAAATCCTCTCAAATCCCTTCCTCTAGTCCTCTTCTCAGCTGGTGTGGATCAGCAAGGCTCTGTTTAATCCAATTAACCTACTCAAATGTGCACTGGTTTAAGATCCACCTCATGTGTCAGTCAATGAGCACTGGCCTCTTGGGATGTTTGTTTGTCACAGAAAGTTGTCTTCCTTCTTAAAAAGGGAAGGAAACAATGCATCAGAGATCAGACTGAAAAAAAACAAGAATCTCCTTGTCATCCACCACATCTGTGATGTTTGAAGGCCACCTTCAAACTGTGATGTTGGATGGGACCAAGTGATGGGTATGGAACAGTGATGGCACCTGAAGCAGATTGTTTCAATGCTAATATAAGACAACTCATGCTCACACATATCCAAGTGCCTGCACTGAACAGTGGCATGGGAATCCTGCCCAGAGGTCCATCACCTGGCACAGCCTCACAAAAATCCTTTTGTTTATATTTTCTCCTTGCCTTGGTATAGCCATTTGTATATGAAAGACAGTGTTGTGCATTGTACTGAAATTTAATAGGATGAAACACTCCATTGGCACAAGGGATGTGGTAGGAAAATTGGAAACTTTTATTCCATTGGTACAAAGTCAATTGAGGTTTCCTTTTCAGCAGATAAAAAAAAAAACAAAAGCCAGTGGGACCTGTAATGCAGTGAGACCTGTGTACAGTGGTCTTCTGATGTAACACTAAATAGTATTGAATGACAAGAATTTCATGTTGAGACTAAGACTTAGCATGCAGAAGACTGGATCCTGTGGTCTTCTCCTTGCTCATTAGCACTTCCCCTTCTGAAAGAAGTCTAATCATTTTGGGTCAAAGCAACATATGCTGGAGATTGGAGGGATCTCATCTTCCATATGTATTAGAGTTGTGATAGGGGCACAAAGAGCTAGAAGTCTGAAAAACCTTCTAATTTTTAGTAAGCTTACCTGAAGATTGTGGGCCAGTTAGAGTTTCTGCTATCAAGTCACTGGTGAAGGTGTTTCCTGTAAACTAAGCAGAGTCATAAAATGGCTTATTTAATCAAATCACATACAAAGCAGAGCAAAATCCCCTGCTTGCATACATATTGAGCTTTTCTGCCTAATCTATTTTATAATGTTTTGCAATTAACAGGCCAGTGCTCATCAGCTGATAAATAATTAACAGCTGTTGTTTCTTCTAGGGCATGACGTAAAAGGCTTACATTGGACAAAAAGTAGCTGGAGTTGTTTGCCAAAACTCTGACCAAACATACACTTACCACTGAGGAAAAGCAACTTTCTCTAAAAAATGGCATTTTCTCTTTAAGAGTCTGCCAAACTAACTTGGAAAAAAGCATTAATCTCTTTGTATCAGCTAGGTCTTGGAAATCTAACATGAAGGCTTCTCTTTTTTATTGGCATTATTTGGACAAATCAAGAATTCAAATGTAAACACAGGGGTGTTTTTTATGAGTCACCTACAACTTGCTAATATCCGTAGTTTTCCTGACATTTACACACAGAATTGTTTGATTTTTGCTCAAACTCTTTAGATCTGGGAGGAGAGAGATCTGAATGTGATGAGATGTAACCACCCCTAATGGGTTTAAACAACTGTAGCAGTCTAGGTGTTATTCATCTCAAATAACTAAAAATTAACTTACTGTAGATTCTGGTTACAAATGAGAGATGCAGAAACAGATCATTTGGGAATTCCCTTTGATGGCATCTTGCTGACTGTCTCAGCAGCCTGCAACTCATTTATTTGCTTACTTGTGTCTGTTTTGAATGAGGGGAGGGTCTGTGTGAGCCAGGAACACCAATGAGAGGAATACCTGCAACAGAATCCATGCTGGAGGAGAGCTCGGTGCCTTCCTCCAGAGCTTTTCTGACTTCTTTATTTTTACACTACATATTCATCAAGCAATTACAAGTGTTCTTGGCTGAGAGAGGGGGAAGACTCCTGTTTACAGCACACACAATCATCTATGATTAAGCAAGTTCATACCATGCTCATGCAAAAGTTCAGTCTCCCACTTAGAAAGGCTTTACACATTCTGCAAAGGTTTCCACTGCAACAAAGAAGCGTGTTTCTTGTCCACAGTTTTTATCCAAGAGTTTCACATAGTTTTTCATATATCCTAACTTCAGGCTAAGGAGAATCAGAAAGAAAAGGTTTAAAAACTTGAACATGTCTCCAAATTAAAATTGTGAAGCTATTGTAGACAGTTGAGGATAGCTGTGATGTATTTGTGGCAGAGAATGTCACTGAAGAGGTTTTCTGTAACATTTTGTACTGTTTGGAGTTTCCTAAGTGTTGCAGGCTTCATGCCCAGGTATATCGGTTTGCTGTAATACAGCCAAGTGACCAAGGTGTGAAAAACTAAGGCCAGGTCAGTATCTGCCAGGATGGGATGCAGTCTCCCAGCCAACTGGGGATGGTTGGAAGTGATAATTGCTGCTATGAGAGAGCTGAATGTACTTGTGGATTATTATTTTTTTTATTATTTTTTTTTTTAATAAAAGCTGAAACGTGAATGCGTGTTTTGGCCACCTACTCCAAATTCTCTCCTCTGCATAGACATCTCATGTCTACTTGAGTTCACCTTCTCCTACCTGTGGTGAACCTCGCAGGATATCTTGACTCAGCATTGGAACCTCATCCTGGTACTGGCATGATTGTGTATGGTGAAAAATAGAGATGTTTGTTTTCTGTGCCTTGCCAGCACTGAGACCACTTACCCCCAGCTGTATATAAATATTGAAAGAGCTGGAGATACATCTTGGCTGATTTTATGCTCCAGGGTGAAGACACAAGCTCAGACTTTGCTCTGGATCCATGTTGCTTCTTGCAGGTGAGATGGCAATGCCATTCTCAGTGACTGTGTAAATATAGAGGATGGATGGATGGATGGATGGATGGATGGATGGATGGATGGATGGATGGATGGATGGGAGTAGATTATCTTCTCCATGGATGGGATGTGACCTCAGGTTGGTGGCAGCAGGATCATTTCAGCTGTGGGACTGGTGTGAGTTCAGTTTGTGCTAGGCTGGACCACAAGTCACAAAAAAACAAATGTTCAACTTCCCAGCTAGAGCAGTCCATCTATCCTGATCTGACACCAGAAATTCATGCAGACATTTGTTTACTAATGTATAATAGAGGGAACTTCTTTGGAAGTGTTTGTCCAAAGGAGCAAAGAAAGACTCCTTTGCTGTATTCCACTGGGAACCAAACACTGGTTCATGGGAGCACAAGTTGTCTGTGATTCTGCCTCTAAACCATAGTGCTAAAACTAAGATCTAAGGTGGCTCTGTTGACTGCTTGTGTCTTCTAAATTCTGGACTAACCACTGCAATAATGTGATTACAACCTGTGTTGCCAGTAGTTGCAGTTCCCTCTAAATTAGGAAGTCTGAACATGTTGTCAAGAGTGGCTTAAGCCAGAAATCACTTGAGATCCTTAGCTAGGAGTGGCCTGTTTGTGAACAAAAAACTTGTACAGTTTTTGGCTCTCATTTCTTTTTGGTAGCAGCTTGGTTTTAATTCTTTTCCACCCTTTATCTTACGGGCTTTTCTGAAATCAGATTGTGCATCATCCTGCAAGAGCAGGGCTCTGCCTTTTAGGAAAGATAGATTTTAAAATTGGGATAGCTCCCTCCACCCAACTGGGATGGAAAAAGCCTACAGGTAATGGGGTCCTACCGCTCTCCCCAAATGTTCCTAAGCCTCCAGGTACATAAGCAAGGCCTCCACCTCACCCAGCAAAGGAAGCCCTGTGCCTTTAAATGCCCTCCCCATGGTGGGTGCACACTTTTCTGCTTATTCTGAACTGACAGGTTTAACATGTCGTTTGCCTGGTCACCGGAGAGAGGCACCTCTGGCAAAAGTTCAGAAGTCAGTGTTTTGGAAAGATTGGTTTGACCAGCTCTCAAGCGAGAGCAAATCCCAGACCAAAGGCAGTCAAATCTTCAACGACATTTAACTGCTGTGGTGCTGCAGCTTGCTGACATCCTTTTAACCTGGAGAGGAGTGTTCAGCACACTTAAACCTTCAATTTTATTTATTGTTTCTTTTCTGCTTTGTTGGCAGGGGGAACTTGGGGTGAAGGCGGGATGTTTTGACTTAATTCTAGTTAATTAATTAGCTGCATCTTGTTCTGGCCCAAGACTACAGGACAGACAGCAATTTTTGATCTTGCCTTGGTATACTTTATAATATATAGTGTTGCAGTAAGGATATATATTCCCTTATTGCCTCTGCAGGGCTTGTTATTGAAATGATCTTAAGATTCACTGCATCTTGTTTTGTAAAATTGCCAGGTCACAAACTTCTCCTCCCTTGATATTTACACTGAAGGATAACAATTTCTTAAAAACAAGCAAACAAACAAGAGCATGCAAACAGTTAATAGCAAGTGGTGGCCAAATTACATATTTCTTAAACTCATGGCCTACTTTACTAATCAGTTGTCATAAGATGTCAGATGGGGACCCATCACTGAAGAATTGTAAAATGCAGCCAGTGAAGCAACTAATTAGTTGGGCAGTGGCATGGAGGTGTGTGTCCCCAAGGAGCTGAAATGATCAGAGCAGGTGAAGAAAGTTTGGACAGATCGGTATCTCTGTGGTATAAAACCCAACACTTGGCTGAATTCACAGGGATGCTGAGGGTGAGGGCACCACGGGTCCTCCTTGGGGATGTGCATGATGGGGGACTGCAGCACTGCTGCTTCCAGAAAGAAAGGCAAGTCAGCTGAACGCTTGGAGGAGCATGACCTGAGATGTGCAGGGATTAGAATAGTTTAGAGCAGTTTCTGGTTTCATTTGGGAGATCTGTAGCTATCTGCTTTATTTTTAACTCATTCCCAAAGCCTTTGCTTCCTGGTCACTGCAGGAGTCAGTGTTGGTCTTTCTCTGTGGGCACCAGACAGGTCTCCCTTCACAGGCAGGTGATGGTGACTGAGCCAGCAGAGCAGAGGAACCATTGCCTCCTGGTCCAGCTGGGGGCAAAAGGCCTCAGGAACAAACATAAGAACCTCTCTTGTGAACTAAAAGATGTAAAAGATTTAACACTTATACGTGTCCCATATACTCCTTTAACACTAATTGTTTCAAAAATGCTGTGTGACTTTCTTCCCTTTTCCCTTCATCCTTGCCCAATACAGGTGCACCCCTTCTGCACTCATGGAATTCTGTCTCCCTATTCAAACTCCACAGGTACAGCAGTGGAACAGATTTTCTCCAAAATTCCTACAATGGATAAGCCCCACCACCCTGCAGGACCTGCGTGTTGGGTCAGTGTAGAACACCAGGAACCCCTCACATTAGCAAGCCACTCACTTTCTCAGCAAAAATCAGGATCTCAGTTCCAGCCTCTTAGGGTAAGCTCAAACCCAGGTATTTGATCTGGGATCTTTAGTGCAACAAGTCCTCAGGAGAAAATATTTTTGGTGCTTTGGTTTTCAAAACATTACTGCACACTTCAAGAAGTGTCATACAAGATTGATTTATTAAGTATTAGTAATATTTAGCTATCTTGCTGTACAGATTAAGGATGGCCATGTCACAGGAATTATCAGGAGATTCCCAGACCTGGAGGCCACTTTTGAACCTTACTCTTGCAAGGGATTGATTCAGTGCAGTAGACTTCTACCAAAGGTGACAATCCATTGTTGAGCCTGCACCCACAGTGACCAAACCCAGGGGAAAGGATGCTGTTGGAGGACAATATGATCGTGTCACCAAGACTGGCAGACAGGCCTAGAGGATGCCTTGCACAGATACTGTGGACCACATGCCCTGGCAGAACCACACTCAGCAAGCCCACATAAATTCTGTCTGGAGCTGTAAAAGTAAAAAGACACCAGTTCCTTCCATCCTGTGAATTCAGGCAAGGTACTTACTTGAGGGACAGATTCTTGGTTCCAAAAATGCTGCTTTGACCTTTGAGCTGCCAAATTCCTTCCCCCATTACCTCCCATCTTTCTTTCTAGTGTTGCACAGCTACTCTGAGTCATTGTTTATCTAATTTAATTAACATTTGCTAGTGCCTGCAACCTAAAACACTGTCTTAAAACATTTGCTTGAAAAGCTTCCTTGTCCCAGACCTGTCATTTTTAACATGATGGATAATGGATAGAAATAATTATCCTGAACAAGGTTAGACAGCTTAAATGATTTGAGTTTCAAGGAATTAGTAAGCTTAGCTAAACATCTTATTTTTCAAGACACATTAATAATAAAAACACAGCAATGTCCATAATGGATTGTAAAATCTGTAGTCTGCTAAAATTTTTTGCAATCTCTCACAGGTTCAACACCTTCATCCAGGTTTGAATCAGCACATCATCTCATACATGGAATCACAGAATACCCTGATTTGGAAGGTGCCCACAAGGATCATCAAGCTGAAATCCTGGCCCTACACAGGACATCCCTAAGAATCACACCATCTGTCACCATGTACATCATCAACCCCTGCACTGAAAGGACTTTTGAACCTCAGATAAGATGCTTCCAGTGAGTGCTGCTGTCCAGCTCAGCTGGTCCAAGTGGGAGGGCAGTGCATGCATGCATGGCTCATGGGAGGACCTGGATCCATAGAAAGTCACTGCTGCATCTGCAGCCCCCAGAACAGCTCTGGAATAGGCCAGGAGAAATCAGAAGGCAGAGAATTGGTGCAAACAGAGTGAGCTATTTCAACTTTATAAAGGTATAAAGGAGAGTGGAGTTGGGCTCGCTGCCTCTCTATTATTTCCCTAGTCCATAATTTTGGGGGAAATACAAGTTTTCAATTAATCATTGACCTTTAGCTTTGAAGAAAAACAGAGCTTTGGCGTTGAAATTGCCAAAAAATAAGAGTAACAATTTGCAATTGCTTAATTTCCCTCCCAGAAAGCCAGGTGCAGCCAGGCCTCTGTGGTGCTTTGCACTGCGCAGAAGTGAGCTCTCCTCCAGGGACACTCAATCCAAGGCAGACAAAGAAAACAGGGAGAAAAACAAGCACCTGGCAGAGAAGTGCCAAGCCACAGGCAACAGGATATGGGAATGTCTCCTCCCTGCCCTGCTCATTGCACTGTGACACTTTTCAAATAATGAACCTCCTGTACCTGGTGAGATGCACAGACCTGATGTTGTTCCCCTTGGCTTGGAGCAGGGGTCACATCCTGCTGCACATCAGCCACATTAATGCTCTCAAGAGCTGCCCATACATCCCACATGGACCCAACCCCAGGAGCAGAGTCTGGGTTATAGGGTCCTGCAGTCTAAATTGCTAAATGCATCAATATGATGGAGATTTTCACATAAGGTAGATTTTTTTTTTCTTTAATTCTTATCCTACAAGTTTCATATTGCTGGGGCCTTTTTAAATAAAAATCCCCATTGGAAAAAAAAAAATCCCCTTTCACTTCTGAAAGCAAAGGAAAATATTCTTGGAAAATTTACACCCTTGGTAAAATCCAGAAGTTTTGCTTTGACCCTCACTTTTTACATTTTTAGATTTCTTTTTTAAAGATCTCTGCATTGGTGTAGAACGATTTAAAATTCCTCCAGCAAAGTGCAGTTTTATTGCTCCAGAGGCAGCATAAAGCTGAATGGGTGGCTGTATTTCAAGCGAGGAGCTGTGGGAGAGTGCAGCTTGCAAGTGGCAATAGAGCCCAGAAATTGAACTCTAGCCTTTCTATTCAGTGCTCTTTTTATTATTAAGTCACGGAATAAGTAAAATGTTACAGGGACACTTTAAATCTACACTTGTTTGTACAGCATCCAATGAATATGTGATGGGGAAAGAAAATGAAAAATGTGGGGATGTTGAAAATAAGGAAAAGATTGGATGCTGAAGAATCAAGTGTGGTGAATTATGGTACAGTTAAATCTGTAATTTTAACTTGAAATGGAGGACCACAGCTTTGGTGCATTCTCATGGTTGTGGGGTGGCTTTGGGGTAGGTGCTCTCTGCTTGCTCAGAGGATGGGACATCTCTGTGACATCACAGAAGCTGCCTCAGCTGTAGCAAAAAAACCTGTTATTTTAATATTGAACATCCCTTTTGTTTTGATTTTTTTTTTCAGACTTGAAACAGAACAGTCCAGAACTGATTTGCACAGAACTTTTGATTGTGCTTGTGAAAGTGTTGTCACAGGTGGCAAAGACAGATGAGAGTGTGGAGCCATCATTCACACCAGCATCAAGGTAGGATATGAAAGAGGTTTGGGTGGAGGATGGCTGCAGGCTGCCATTAGCACCTCTTAATGATCTGAATCCTAAATGTCTGGTTGATGGCTTTAGTTTGGACTAATGAGCCTTGCTTTGTTTTTAAGGGCCAAGAAGGTTGGTCTGGAGCTGGCTAAGGTTCATCTGCAGGGCTATGGATAGTTGTTGTTCCTTCCAGGGTAAAACAGTGAAGATGACCCACCACCAGCGTTTACCCATTGTTTCCCATTGGGATCCAGCCTTGCTGAATTGTTATGGGTAAGTATCCCCATCCCAACAAGTGGTAGCACCTCCCAGCATGAGGAAAGCAGGAAGAGGCAAGGGAGAGTGGCCAGTTTTCCATGCACTATGCAGGCTGCAATTTTAAGAAGCATTTTGAAGTCCTTTGTTGTGCTTTTGTAACCCAGGATAGGCAATAAAATGCAAATATTGCTCTTATTCCTATGTCCCTGAGCAGGATGGAATTAAAACCTGAAAAAAAAAACCAATACATTTCCTTGTCTGGGCTGACAGGGACCACAGATTTACTTCTGTTTCTCACCAGTCTAAACCAGTTCCCTGGTGACCACCACTGGCACTGGAATTTCTATACTCACCTGTCTCTTTGTGCTGGACTCATGACTGGAAAATCATGGTGATTTCCCCAGTGGGAGCAGGTGGGAATCCCTAGGCTGAACATGCTGGGAAATAATGGAAAAGGCAGATTCTCCTGCTGTTATTTCTTACCTTGTTTTAGATATGGTTTAAATATTTCAAATTCCTTGTAATTGTTTTTCTCTTTCTCCTAATCTGAGAAAACAACACAATATTTAATATGGTTTCCTGACTGTTTTTAACATGCAGCAGTGGGACAGATGTGAACACTAAGGAGCTTTTGCTTGTGTTTTCTGTGTGCCTCAGATGAGGAGCAAGCAGCCCATGATCTGCATCATCATTTCTAGTGTTGTAAATAAGCACAGTTTGTGTCTTCTGTATATCAGAGATGGGTGGATCAAATGGCAGAGAGCACTGAACGCTGTTCCATAGCAAGGAGATCCCCCCATGTACCATGGATTAAATCCTGCTGCCTAAAAAGTGTTTCCAAGGTTGTCAGTGGACTCTTGCTCCAGATTTTATGGTACCCAACACAGTTGCTGTGCTGCAGCCAGGCATTGAGCAGCCATAAGAAAACCAAATCTGAGGGGTGAGAAAAGCAAGGTGTACACAAAACCTATGGGTGGCAAAGGTACTTATCCACAACGTTACCCATGGAGCAAGAGGTGAGCCAGCTCTGCCTTTTTAGCAAAACCAGAATTCAGATGAAAGGAACTGCAACCCACACTAGGTATCAGCTCCTGGGGTTTTCCTTCCTGTAGCACAGTTGGGTTTCTGGTGCCATTTGTTCCCCATGCTTGTGGATATGTAATATGAGGCAGAGCATTCATTATTGGGGAACCACAACTGAGAGATGGATTGGTTGGGTGCCAGTGTTAGCCTTGGCCTTGAGTAACCATCATGTTGGTAACCTGAGTTAAATTGCTCGTGGCAAAACCAAGAGATTAGTTTTCCTTAGCAACCACTTTGTAACTGCAGAGTGAGTCCAACAAAAGCAATAGTAAAGTATAATAATGTAGGTACTTTTTTTACAGTTACCAGGTCATTCTTGGATATACATATATATATAAAATATATAATATAATATGATTAACATGTTGCCTCTGTGTGCTGGGTGGTATCAAGAAGCTGAGCTTTGGAGCATGAAGTAGCTGCAGCCTCCTCCACTGCTGGAGTTCAGAGGGTGTAACAGCCTCTGCTCACCCTTTTTGATTGGGAGGAAGAGCTGCTTTACTCCCTGACTTTTGGTCATGTTTCCTGGTCAGTTTTTGGCAGACCTTGGTCATCATCTCCCATCTGATGGCACCTTTGCTTCTTGGCTGTATAAGTGGAGCAGTTGTGGTTGTCCTGCTGGGATTTGGCCAAACACCATGGCAGAAAGTGCTCCTAAACACATTAGGCAGCACTAGGGAAAACAGGTATAAACACAGAAGACTGCTGTTAATACAGATATATTTTTTATAGCCAAAATGCAGAATGATTGTGGTGGGTGTTCTTTGGTCATATACTGACTCTTCTGCCTAGTGCATGGTGTGTAAAGCAGATTTCTGTCTGTTTGGGGTCTTTTATTTGAAGAAAAAGGAATTTTCCACATGAAAATCTCAATTTTACTGTGGAAAAATCTGATGGGGGTAATCAAAATGCAGCACTGTGTTTTGGGATCACACCAGTGTGCCAAAGTCCAGCAGCTTCAGCTGGATGTCCTGATCTGAGAACATCACAGTGTCCCATTGTAAGTCCCATCCAACATAAACAGTTGTGACTTGATTTTTCTTCTGTAAGAAAACCTCAGTGCTTCAACATTTGGCTGAAAACAAACACCAGTTAATGTTCTTTATGTTTATTAAATAGGAAATCAGTGAATAAGAAAGAGTGTGAAAAACGTTCTATAATAATTTCAGATTTTGTTGATAATGACACAGATCCTTGCCCCAAAATTTTAAATTCAAGCAACTAGCCAACTTATGCAATATTTAGAAAATGTGTGATCTTCTGATTATTCCAGTGGAAAATGTTTAGGAATTTGCAGAGCAGTCTCTGTGGTGATTTAGATGTAGGGATTCATTCAAGCATCTGCTTAGGTCCTGTTGATGCTGTAAGACTAAATCCCATTCCTAAACAACAGTGCTTTCCCAGGTGAGGATTCAGGTTGGAAAAGTGCTTCCCTCTTAGGACTGTTTCAAGTTTTTCTCACCACTGGTCCTGCATTGGGGTGGATGTCCAGAGGGAGGGAGAAATTTCCCTAAACATCTCCTGTTCCCTGCAGCTGGATCCAGTTTTGGCTGTGAGTTGGACACAGTCCTCATGGTTTAGGAAGTGGTTCCTGTAAACCTAGAACAAGGCTAATTTCAGGTTATTAGAGTTTTGGCTCTCCAAGCCTTCATTCCTCTCTCTGCTCTCTGCTCAAACCCTGGCAGGTGGGTTTGTAAGGTTATTCCTTGTGCAAACATGGAGAATCATTGAATCCTGCAAAACTGCCCCACTGTTTGACCAGGGGAAGTTGGGTAGGACGCTTGCCACTGTCTCTCTGCAGAGTTTTCAGTAATTTTCAAAGGACAGTTGACTTTTTCTAAATTTAAAATGTATTTCTATGGAAACTGCAAGGCTAGAAGAATGATTTGAGAAAGTTTCAGGCCTAATGGCAGCTGATACAATGACAATAAACAGCCACAAATTGATGTGTTGGACATAGAATCATAGAATCTTCATATAGTTTGGGATGGAAGGGACATTAAAGATCTTCTAGAGGGGAAAACTTCCATGGGACCAGGTTGTTCCAAGCCCAATCCAGCCCAGCCTTGGCCACTTCCAAGGATGTGTCTTCCACAGCTTCTCTGGGCTACCTGTGCCAGGGCCTCACCACCCTCACAGGGAAGAATTTCTTCCTAACATCTCACCTAAAACTTCCCTCTTTCTGTTTGAAGTTCCCCCTTGCCCTGTCACTATAGTTCCTGATGAAGGAATATCATCCAGACTATGATATCCCCATCATCCTGAACAGCTGAGCTGCAGGTGTGGGCAGGTGGAACAAAGGATGTATCCAGCATTCTCCACTCAGCCTGCACATTCTGTGCATGGGATCATGGGCAATCACAGCCCTTGGTGATAGGAAATAACTTGAGCAAACTGGAACCAGGGAATGGAAATGGGATGTGATCAAAACACCCGGAGGAGTAAAGCCTGCACAGCACTTGGTGCAAACTGCAGCGTGCCCTTGTCTGGGCGCAGAGGTCGGTGGTGGTGCAGTGCTTCCACAGCAGTGCCTGCATGGAGGCTATTTCCGACTCCCATAAAAATCTTTATGTCTCTGTGATCAGGATTCGGTGATGCAAATTTGCTGTGTCAAAGGAAGATGCCGCTGTAAATGAATTAGTACAAGAAGAACTTCTTATTTAAGAAGTGCTGACTCTGCGCTCTCCCCTATGCCCTCGCTTTTAAAATTGAAGTCTGGGTTTGCTGCTTGCTATGATCTATATTTAGATACTTATAAATGAAGTTTTGCAGTCACATGGCTGCATTCTTGTACAGCTTCATGAAGCTGTTTTTTCGCATTACAGAGATTTATATGTTTGCGTTTACATATTGCAGGTGTTTCCATAAAAGCTCGGGGTAGACACATTCAGGATGGCCTGAAAGAAAATGGAGAAGTGCTTAAAATGTTACTGAGCACACTTACAAATATCATCCTGGAGCAGAAGAGTGAAGTCACTGCAGAAACGAGGGAGCACAGGCAGGTAGGAGTAATGGATGTGGTCTTTTTGGGAGCACACCTCCCTACAGAGGGTTGAGTTGCGCAAGAGGACAGCACCCCTTTTGGGATGTGTCTTGTGCAATGCTCCCAGTAAACTGCTGGGCCCCCAGCAGAATATTTAAAAATGTCAGAGAGTGCTGCAGTGCTGAGCTCATGCTATGTAGGTGATAGCCTGATGAATTATGTGCTGTACACACTACACACAAATCCTGTCCCAACCAGCCCTGGAAGAGGAGATAGCACTCTTGCTGGTGTGTCCTCTGCTCCAGGAACCTTGCCAGGAGGACACACCATAATTCATGCTCTGCTGATGCTTTATAAAAGTTGCAGCCTGTACTTTGGCTGCTGTGATGCTGACCCCAGCATCCATGTCAGCCTCTGGCCTCTCCAGGCCTGGTGGACGATCGCAGTTCCCTGTGCCTGTCCTGCAAAGGCTAATGCATCAACTGACCCTTCAGCTGTCACAGGCAATGCAGGCAGGCAGTCCTGCCTTGCCTGGCCTCAGCACCACATCCCACCAAAGGTCAGGGATCTCCCTGCTTTCAGGCAACCCCCAGCTTTGCCCTCATAGGTGCAGAACCCTACAGCTCAATGCAGAAAACAAGGTGGGAACTCATAGAGCGTCTCCTTAGCCTAAAGAACCCCTTTAATCTCTGCTGAGTTACAGCTACCAAAAGCAAAGGATTGTAAGCACTTGATTTATCCTGGTTTGGGGTTCACCATAAAACTGTAATGTAGCATCTTCCACGAGGAAGTGCCTGAGAAACAGGAGGTTTCCCAGAGGAAAGGAGCAGACTAACGGTATGGGACGATAGAGGAATTTCATGTGAAGCTAAAACACTCCTGAAACATCGAAGGGGAATGGCAGGAGTTTGTGCAAGAATGGTGAGAAAGAGTTTGGCTATGGGGAAGAGTGGTTTCTTCCACTCTTCATCCTGTTTTCCATGGTGGGCTGTGAGCCTGGCCTAAAGAAGACGCAGTTCAAACTCTGCTCTGTGGACAGGGCGAGGCAAGGTACAGCATGGGCAAGGAGGGCAGCCACGTGGGAAAGCAGGGTCAGGAGAAGCCAAGCAGGTGACTGTCCAGGCCAGCACACCCAGAGGTGACAGTCTGCCCTTTTTGGAGGCTTTTGCCTTTTTGGAGACTTCTTGGGGAGCTAAAAATCCCCAATTTCCTGGGGCCACAGACCAGGCCGGGTGCTGGTCCAAATGTGGGTCAAGAGTGACACCCTGTGGACAAATTACTCTTTTTTCGTAACTTTACAGGATTTCTCGCCTGATTCTTTCCGTCTGCCTCTTTTTTGCCCCTCCGTGGAGTTTTCTTCCCAACTCTCCACCTTTCCCAACCCAGGTGTTGCCGCTGCGAGCCCCACGATGCTCAGGGACCGACGTATCTCATCCCCTTAAAAGTGCGGGCTAAGGGGATGAGACAGAAATCCCACCCTTCTATTTTGTTCCTCTTTGCTTTCCCCCCTTTTTATAGTTGTTTTCTCCCCATTTATACTGGGTTTCGGCCCTGCAGCTCAGCGTGGGGCTGCGGCTCCCGGCCCACCGCGGTCCCTCGGCTCCGCAGCCGCACAGCTCCAGCCGGAGCCGGGTGCGCTCCTGGGGCTCGTAAATCTACTGCCTGCTCGCAAAATTTGGCAACTATGAACCCGGGCTGTCTGTTAAACCGGGAGAAAAACTGCGTGGGCTTCCCCTCAGCAACCCTCCATGTCCTCCACTAGCCGACCCCGAGAGTGAGAATTTCAAAATATTTAAAGAACTGCTTATCTTCTGGTCACTCTAATGCTCTTTCCCAGTCCTGGACTTGCTGAGGTTGCACCGTGCTGTCCCGATTTTCGTGGTGTTATTCCCAAGAAGTGTCCCAGAACATGCTGATTGACACCAGCTGACAACCTGGAGAGGGTACAGCTCTATTTTAAGTAACAAATAATTTAGTTTTATATTGGTGAGAAATTCTTCATCACTCATTTAATTATGCTGATCTAAAAGAAACCATAATGTCTTGGCACACCTGAATGTTGGGAGTGGGAAAGAGAGGGGGGTCAAATCCTTCCAAGAGCTTATGTCCTTTCACACCCACAGCTGTTTAACCCTGCCAAGACTGCACAGACCAGAATATCCATAGATCCAAAACAGAACCTGGATGGAGATTCCTGAATGTCCGCAAAAGCAACAAATAAAACAGCAGTAATTCTTTCCAGTGACATTTATATGCTGCCATTAACTCTGCTTTAGCTGGTGTAGTTCAGGGCTTTTAGAAAACATTACAGTTAGTTGTAAAGAAAAACATTTCAACATTAGTTGAAACAACTATCGTAGGTTTCTGCTGAGAGGAGCTGCAAGTTTTGCCTGGACTTCTACAAAGGTTCTCTGACATTTTTATTGTATTCAAAATCCTGGAGAGGAAGAGGTATCCTAGAACAAAAAATGATATTTTTGTGCCCTTATGTCATTCCCAGCATTTTCTAGGCCTGAGCATTTCCATCTTTGTCAGGTGAAAAGAGAAACAGCAGATCTCTTGTCCAGCTTGGACATGCTATAAGAAATAAAAAGTATAAAAGCTTTTTAAAAATCTGCATTGTTCTGGGAGCTTCCTAGATAACATCAGAAGTGGCAAGATCCACCAGGTAAAGAAAGTGGGAAAAAAAGCAGAAGGGTTGGTTGGCTGGTTGGTTGACCAATCAAACTATGAAGGTTGGGGAAAACAGAGATTAGACACTCCAAAGTGAGCACAGGAAGCCATGTACCATCTCAAAGATGTGGTAAGGCTGAAAAATTCCCTTTTCTTTTTAATGGACCAAAGCCATACCTTGGTGGGAAACATTGCATCCCAAGTTCTGCCTCCTTGGTTCAGGTTAGGCCACTCTGCCTACAGAAAGGTGTCTTTTTGTGTCCCTTTCAGTGTCATGGGGGGACAATACAGCTAGTGATGTGGAGGAGGTAATACAGTTCACTCCAGAGGTGACTGCAGTTCACAGGAAATCTATGGCTTGAAATCTCTGTCACTGTATTGAATGGTCTTGCTAAAGATGTGCAGCCCAAAGTCTGCCTTGCACCGGGAACCTGGGGGGACAGCCCAGCTCCAACAGCTCTTGGCAGAGTTAGAAACAGGGTCAGGCCATGAGGGCTCAGCTTGGAATTTAAATTCAGTCTACTTGAGGTAAATAAAATAACTGCACTGCCTAGTTTGCAAAGGATCATTTACTTTTCTGGAAAGGAGAGTATGTTTTTGGAAAGTGTACAGGCATCTTTCAGGATGAAGGGCTCTGTGTGCAACAATCAAGTTTTTACCTTTTGATTAGCAAAGCTTTATAAAGAATTTCAATTCTGAATTACTAAACAAAGAAACTATACAAGCCCCAGATGAGATTTAAACAGTTTCCAAAAGACATTAAAAAAAAGAGAAAAATACTGGGCCACATGTTTTTTCTTATGTCTCTTGAGTCCGTTTATTCCAGACATCTGACATGCAATTCAAATTTCCAATAGTTTTAGGTAACTATGTCCAATTTAGAAACCACAGCCCTCAGCTAAGCCTACCTACCTCCCAAATCAATCCAGAAACCAGAGCACTTGCTGATATTCTGTGCTTTCAGCCTTGCAGAACTTTGTTATATATGTGCCATACATACCTGGGTTGAGTTTCTGGCTCCGTGCAATCCATTTAGATGCATTTCATAGACCTGCAGTCAGTGGTCACAGACAGATAAATTATAGCTCCTAATGGAGAGCCTGTTCATGCTTTCAAAGAGTAAAACCACTATAAAATTGATCTCCTCTTTTGAGATGCCTTTGACAGTGGTGCTTGTAAGGCAGTTCGGATGAGACGGAAGCAAAGGGCTCCCTGTGGATGAAGAGCTAATGAGTTTTATTTCTGGCTCTGAGACTTGGGCTCATTTCTTAACCTTTCTGTGCCTGAGAGTTTGTACCTCAAAGGTGGAGATAAAGCAAGGTCTGTTTGATAAGCAAAGGCAAACTGCAACGGAAATCCTGAGTTCAGATATGGGCAGGTGATGTCCTGCTATGTGCCCTTTCCTAATTGCCTATAGAAATCTGCTTGGTGAGGATTTAATCATGTTTGGAAGGAGGTAGGTTTAGCAAGGGATGCATTAGGTGATGGTTTCCACACCACCCTTCTCACCTCAGTCCCTAAACCCTGGGTCATCCAACCCCCCAGACCCCAGCACTCTGACTGAGCTCATCAATCAGGATGTGCCCCTCCTGCAGAGGGTGACATAAAAAATCCTCCCTGCCAGGGCCCCAAGGAAGTAGTAGATGGTCAGGTGGTACTTCAAGGAGAGCTTGGTTGAACAAAAATTGTGGAGCAGATTCTCTACTTCTCTCAACATCAGAAGAGACTTATCAGCCTCCAGTGGTGAATCCTGTTTGGCTGTAAGTGGCCATCACTTTATCCTGTAATCCCTCATTCATCTTATTTATTTTTAGCTTTCCAGTTCTCTTTCCAGAGGGAGCACTTGTATGCACTCACGACCTCTGCTATTGGGGAAAAAATAGGATTTGAATCAAATTTATTGCTGTTAATTCCTTTCATAGACATCATGAATCAGAAGGGGAAGCTAGAGGTGGTGAAATGCCTGTTCATCCACAGCCTTTGACACCACTGATCAGGGAAGGGGGCCAGCAGTAGAGCTGGTCCCTGGTAGGATTTAGGGGCTAGGAATGTGAAAAAGCAAAGGGGACAGTTGGAAAAATCTCTGGGCAATTTTGTTGTTCCTTACAGCTTTCCTGAGCATGTCCCCCAGTCTCCTTCCTGCAGAGATGAACTAAGCAGAATATCCCTCCTTGAAAATAAAATGAATAAACAAGACAATAGAATGAATTAAGACATTTTCAGCTGACGCTTGGTTTGGGGTGATGTTTGTGTCCTTCAAAACCTGTGGTGCCAATTGCTGCAGCCCCACTGACTTGGGAGGATAACCCTGGTTTTAAGGACACTCTCTGCAGAATGAAATGTATTTTAAGCAGAAAACAAGTGGCCAGATTATGGTCCCCCAGTGCAAACACAACAACAGACTTTCTTCAGCCTCTTTTTCTATATATACCAGGGCTGTGAAGTAAAGTGGAAAACGCTGAGTCTGCTGAAAACTGTTCAGATTCTTGTGGGTGCTTTGGAGGAGCTGGTATACAATTTTGAGGCTGTTCTTTCTGCTGGCAAATTAACAGCTTAGAAAAATTACTGCGGGGGGAGGGAAAAAAGAAAAAAAAAAGGAAATTCTATTAATGAAACAGAACAATGAAAATCAAAGCTAAAGATGGAAGGAACTGAGTGGGCCCCATCTAGTTCATTGCCTGCTAGGCTGGATTTCTGCCTATAGTAATTTATGCCATAGCCTTGGAAGTGAAAACAGATTTCATTTACTACTGAACAGTACTACTCTGTGTAGAGAGAGTTCGTGGCCTCGCAGCGTTTCTGAGAAGGTATTGTGGGATTATTGCTCTCACTTTGCAGATGGGCCTGGTAATACTGCTTGAATTCTTAAATTTAGGCTCTGGCAAGGGGGAAATCTGAATTAGGACTCAAATGTCCAAGGACTGTCCCTCATGTCTTGCTCTCACATGGCCTGGCCACTGTAGGAAGTGAGATCCTTGAGGTCCCAGTTAGCACCACTGTTGATGTGTGCAAGGCTCTGCATCAGGATCATCCCTTGCTCCAGGGATTTATCCCTCAAGGCTTTGATGGAAGAGTTGGACATAAGATGTTCCTCCAACTTTAAATACACCTTAAAGGAGAAAAGTACTCTGAAACTCTTGGCTTGCTATCCTTTTTCACTAGTCTGGTACCAGGCAAAGCCCAAAAAACACCTTCTGCCCTTCCAACAAACATCAAGACAGGATGGTGAGTCCCTGCCTGCCCACATCGCCAACACTGCCACAGGCACAACCTTCCTCAGAGGAGTTTGGCAGTGAAAATGCACATGTTCTGTTGAAAAAGAAAAAAAAAAAAAAAGAAAAAAAAGAAGGAAGAAAACAGGTAAAATTAGCATTTGGAGAAAAGTTCCTATGGAAAAAAGCTATATGTTTCCCGAGAGCCAAATGAAAAAAAATAAAAATCCCAACCCTCAAACCCAAGCTTGCAGAGTCTGCTGTAATTTATGATTTACCATATGAATCTAACTATAGAACTTCATTTAAAAATTTTATAAAGATTGTAAATCTACAGTGAAATGTTCTAGGGACAATCTGCTGGCAGAAACCCACTCTCCAGACTGACCTGTGGGGGAACCAGCTTGTCAAGGGCTTGATCCAGAGCCCGCTGAAGACAATGGAAATGCTCTCATTGACGTCAGTGGCCTTTAGATCAAAAAGCCCCCAAAGCTCAGCATGGAAAAATGAGTCCTAGGGAGAAGCAAACTGCTCTAATCAATAGATGTTGCTGGATGAAGGTCTTTAACAATAGTTTAATGGGCCATGATGAGCTCCTCTGGACACTTTTATTTGGTATTGTATGTATCTTATAATCTTTCTCCTGAAACTTTTAATGGAATTTATCTCACTGGAGAATTTGGGAGAACATCTGCTGCAAATGATGGGTAAAGACATAAGCTGTTGTGGGTGGGGTGAGCCTCAGGAGGTTCACAGTTTGGGTTTGGCTTCTGCTTCAGATTCTTATCTGAACTGTACAGATCTCCTGTGGCTGCAAAAATTGGACTGGAAATCACAAGAGTACGAGCCTTCTTGTGAGATTTCCAGCACTTTTCTTATGGTTTTGACTGAACACCAGATGTGGAAAAAATATTTAACAAAACTGGATGCAGTTTTTTTTCATGTCTGGTTCTAAAAAGAGATGAAGGTTCAGGAATCTAATTTTATCCTTTCCAGTTTCACTCCTTAGTAAGATTCTGTTCTAGTTTTTAAAAAAAATAAATGCATTTTAAACCCAGAATATAGCTATTGCAACCAGTCCCCAAAGAATCATTCAAGTAGATGAAACTCCAAACATTACATTGACTATGAATTAAAACCTTATGCCTTTGGCAAGTGGAGTGCAAAGAGCGACCAGGGTGAATGGTGACCATTAGGAAACATCCACTAATGTTCTTTCCTTTCAAAGATTATTTTAATTTGCTTTGCATGCAAGCCTATTTGCATTTTTGACCCATTCCTGCCTGCTTCCACCATAAAACCAAGATTTTAGGCTTTGGCTAGCACAGATACTTTTTGAGAATACTTGAGCAATTCTGCTTGCCGTGTGGAAATTTTAAATTTTAATCCAGAATTCAAAATCTTCTGTAAACCTAATAGATTTTGCAGGCTGCCTGCGTTACTTTTTGGTTGTAACACCAGTTCTGGGATGCCGAGTCACTAATCAATGACATGTTCTTCTAATCCAGATGTTCCATATGTTTTTGTGGACAATTCACAGCTGGAAAGGAGCGTCATATTAGCTGGTATGGAGGATTTATTAGCTGGTTTGCTCTAGTTGTAATGCCTACTGACATTTGCATTTAAACTGGTGGTCTCATCAGAGAGGGGCACAAAAGGTTTGTTTGAAACCAAACAGTGAAGGTAGGTTAGGGGAGTTCTTAAGTCGCAGGAAGATTTCACAGCATGTTTGGGAAGTAGAAAATGGCCTGAAGTGAAGTGAATGGCCTGTCTTGAAGGATTTTAATCACTAGCATTGGGAGTAAAGCTGAGCAACAGAGAGTCAAAAAAATCAAGTGAGGAAAACAAGTTTAAAAGTGACACTGACCTCACTCAGATATTTTATCACTTATGATTGACTCTGAAATTTTTGGTCTCAGTTCAGAACAGAAAGTTTGTCCCTGTGGGGTATATAAAGGCCAGGCCAAATGGAACTGAGCTGGCAGTTTTTTCAAACTCCTCATTTGGTGTGTAATCTCACATCCAAATCAAACAGGGCAGATGAAAAAGTGGAGTATTATGTCATTAGAATCTGTGGAACAGTGAGCTGTAGCTCCGGCGCCTGAGGAGACTGTCTAGAACTCACCATGTCTTGTCATTTCACTGCATTTTTGGCAATATTGGGAAGTTTTCTCCAAAGATCTAGAGCCAAGCTGCCTGTGAAATGCCACTCTCATTTAACAAGCAGCAAATAAACCAATTAATAATGGGAAGAAGCGGCTCCAAAGAATGGACATCAACACTGGAAAAAGATGGTGAAGAAAAAAACCAGGGTTTATGCTTAATTTTATTAATCTTGTGGGAAGGAGGGACTCTGGTGATGTCTCAGAGATTTTCTAGATATTTCTGTGGCCCTGGGGAAGGAGTGGTTTGGGAAGTGAGATGTGCCAAGGCCTGTCAGTGCCTCTGCTCCCAATGGAGATGGCACTCCCAGTGCTGTTGATAACACAGGGAAAGGTTTTGTGCTGGGAGAAGCAGCTTTCTCAGGAGCTGGTTTCTGTGTGTGCATGGGGAGGTAAAATCATTCAGCTTCTTCCTAGTGGTCTAGGAAATGTCCACAGGATGGGCCCTTCAAGAAAAACCCTGGGTTTTGAAATGCAGCTTGGGAGAGTGCTAAAAACGGCTGCAGAAAAGGGTAAAGAGCTCTCCTACTGCTCTCCCCAGGCTCTGCTCCCAGGGCTGTACCTCCAGCCCATGTGGAAATAGTTACCTCCAAATAACACATCCTGCGGGACTATTTCTGGTCATTTCACAGAAGCCTTATTAAAAAATAGAGAGTTTATTAACCTGAGATTCAGGGACTCGGCTTCATGATGGAGGCTGTAAACTCTCAGCCTATGGCTCAGTTTTACAGGGATGATTTGAGGGCTGGAAAAGGAAATCTTGTGGAGAGAGGCTTAAGGCTCTCCATTTGGTGAACTTAACAAAAAAAGCAGATCAGGCAGTGCCCTGACTCTGGGCAGTAAATGCTTTTGGAGGAAAAAATACCACGTACAAAAGGGCTTTATAGTCTAATGGGGGAAAAACATAACTAGATGCAATGGCTGGAAATTTAAGACAGGCAAAATTGAGAGATTGGGAAGGGAGAGGGGGCAGACTGTTGAAGGGGGCAGGGGATTTGTCATCCTTTTGCATCTTGAAATCAGAACTGGAGGCCAGCCCAGATGACTGGTGAAACATATAGTAGTAGGCTCAATTAGCGAGTGAATGTGTGAAATTATTTTCTTGGGGATTTATATTGAGCGTTAAACTAGATGATCTGAATTGTCCCTTTCAGCCTTAAAAATGGAGGAAAGATGCCAGAAAAGGAGCTAAATACCCAAATTCTACCAAATTGCAATAGCTGAAGCCTCTGGGCCCCTTTGGGAATGGCATAAGTGAAAGGAGAAGGACTGGGTGTGTGGAGGGACAGACAGAATGAGGGATGCCATCACATGCCTCCAGCACAAACCCAGTTGTAGCTGCTTTTCCTTCTTGGCCCCCCCCTCAGCACACTTTTCTTTTTTATGTATTTTATTTTTGAAACTAAAAATACATCCTCAGAGGCATTAGTCACTCTGCCCACATATTAATAAATTGCATAATGATGCCACCAAGCATCCAAAAACCTTTCAAACTGTTATATATTATTTCTTTCAATAATATTCTAAAAGGCCAGTGAGGCTTAATGGAGCCACATGGTATTGCATTTAATCCAGAAATCTGGAACTGTCTAAAATCTCATATATAAATTAAGATAATATACAATATGTTTTTTCATTTAATTTGGTTCTCCCCATTTGAGTAAGCTATAACTCTGTAAGGCTGTGTCTTTTGCAAGAGATTTTTGTCTACCAAATCGTAGATTTGTAATGTTGCTCTTGCTTTTAATTGCCTGGGGCTGTTCCCCATAATAACTCAGCCAGTCCTTTGCCAGCTCAAGGAAAGTTTAATGGAACCACAGTTTAATTGGGCAAAGTTTAGAAGCTATGCAAGTTACAAAGTTTCCTGGGACTTTTCCTTACAGCCTTTCCTGCACGTTGGCGTTGCTGCAAGGAATGTCACTGCCATCCATGGAGATGGTGACCTCGGCAGAGCATTGGGCACTGACTTGCAGGTGGCTCCTCCTTGGCTCTCCTTGGACTCAGCTGGGTGTCTGGCATTTACACACAGGAACTTTTAGGACATCAGGAGGCGCTGAGTAAAAAAACCCAAATCCAAATATTTCCTATGCTGCAAAAACATAAGGGCTTTATTTTGATCTGGGGTTTGGGTATGAGGCTCGCTTTCATTTCACCTCTGGACAGGTCCACCTCTCCTGTACAGTGTCTGCAGGAGGTTTTCACATATTCTGTCAAGCCATGGCAGATATCACAGGCTATGAGATAAGAGGTCACTAAATGTTGCTTTTTCCTCCTTTCTTTTCAAGATCCCTTCATGCCTTTGGAAGCTCTGGCTATCACTGCACCAGGTGGAAAAAGACTGTGGACAGGAATTATCTAAGGACCACAATTCAGGTATCTTCTTTTGCTTCTTATAATCTGCGAACCCAGTAACCTCAAAAATTGCTGATTTTCGAGCTAAAGTGCTTCACGAGATGGAGGGAGAAAAGTGTATATCCTTGGGTCTGTTCTGCTCTGCAGTTTGACATCCTGGAGGAGAAGAAAACCAGGTGTGGAAACAAAGTGAGTGAGATGATTTTTTGCGGGGTCAATGGAGTAGATGCAACAGAGGTGTTGAAATGTGGGGCATACCTTTTGTTTGAGGGAATGCATAGGAGAATTAAACACATTCTGGAAAGCAAGAGGCCTGTGCATTATGAGGGAACAACTCTGAATCATATGGACCCAGGTTTTTGTTGATCATATGAATAAAATCTCTTTCAGGATTTAATATCTCTGCTCATCATTTCTGGTGGTTTGGGTTTTTTCAGGTGGCTTTTAATTTTCCTTGGCTTTGTCAGGACTAGACCTGACTTTGAGACGGAATATTCTCGAGGTTGTAATCTGATTTTGACAAACTTTTGGTATGAGCAGTGTGTACAGAGGCCCCGTGCTCTCCCCATGTCTACAGGATTTGTCCAGTTTTGGGAAGCTGTGTGATAGATGCCTTGAAATTCCCAAGCCTCGGTTTCTTTCCCTCCCTTCCCAAAGCCCTGCTCACCAGAAGTGCAATCTACATCTTTCTTGTCACTTAACTGATTATGTACAAAGCTGCTGGGCTCCTGTGTCCCAATTCTTCTCCAACCTGGGCTCTGCATTGCTGCTGCTGCATAGATCAAACTGCACTTGTAATAAACATCTCGAGGTGCTTTAGTGAACTCCAGATTTGTTAAACTAAGAGTTTCCCCCCTAGAAATGTCTGGGTGATAAAACCAGATGCGTGTTGGTCTCACAAACTCCATCATGGGGGGCAGGTTGGATCACAGCAGGATGCACCACATGGGAGGGAGGAAGATTATCCATGAAACTTCAGAAGCAGAAGCTGTGCAGAGATAAACAGGAGTGAGCCTGGGCCCTTGAGGCCACCACAGCCCCATCACCTCTGCACAGGAGGCACTGAGCTATATTACACCTTCCCCACCACCTCTGTTCCCTCCTGGGTCTTTCAGGACCTACAGGAAAAGGCCAGGTTTGCTCCTGGGGCACTGCTCCAGCCCTTGTAAACCATTATTGTAGGGGTCAAGTGAAAACTGACTCATTTTTGAGCAGGAGAACAAGGTCATTTTCTTGTAGCCCAGTAATTCCCTCATTTTTTATTGGTGTTGTTATAAACCAACTTCTCTGAGGTGCTGGGACTTCGCCTATATTGCATCCCTGTTCCCATCCGGTTCCAACAATAAAACCCTTGCCTTTTTTGATCTCTGGCTTTCATGCTTGCTGACACACTCTGGAAAATTTAAGAAGGGCGCAAGGAATGGGTTAGTCACACTTGTTAATATTTATCCCATTGCAGAAAGAGCAGGGCTGACCTCAGAGCTTGGGCTTTGGAGAATAGTTATGAGAATGATTCCACCCAGCTGAAACAAAATCTGCATGCAAAGCTCGTTTGGTGCCTGGAAAGAGCTAGAAGGAAATAAAGGTCTTAAATGATATATTTCCGCAGTTAACGTTTTGTCCTGTTTACAGAATCTCACCAGAATACTGGGGGTTTTGTTTTGTTCATATGTTTTTCATAAGGATAAATATCCATGCAGTTTAAACATTTTCATTAGATTCAGACAAGAAGGAGGATGTGGGATTGTTTTTTTCTGTAATTGTTAATCTCTCCTTTTTTTTTAAAATGTTTTTTTCCTTAAAACACTCTTCAGAAATAGAATCTCAGGTAAATCAAAGAGATGGGGAAAGTAATTCTCTTTAATTATTCTTAGAACAATTTTGAGTAATGTAGGTTATATTAAAAAAATATACAAGCAAGATATTTTGGCTGGGAAGTATGTGTAATGTATGAACAGCAGGAAAAAAAAAAAAAAAAGCCTTCCTTTCTAAATAGAAAATCTTTGAAAGTAACAGGGGGAAACTGATGGGAAGGGCTGAAGTCCATATATTCCCACCTCCTCCGCCTTGTGCTCTCTTAAAGGTGAGCTGCAAAATGCAAAAGAGAAATGTGTTAAATTCAGATGACTCGCTCGGGTGTCAGGAAGTGGCTCGAACAACCACACGAAGTTAACTAACACATTCCCTTTTTTTTGTTCATCCCCTCCCTCCCCTGCTCTTCTCGTGAAATCTGTTTTTTTGCTGCTGTGGTTTCTGCCTCCAGGCAGGAGCGCAGCCACTTGTCCACCCGAGCGGCACCCTGAGACCCCCCCATGGCTTGCAGGGAGCCAAGAATTTCTGGGAGGATCTTCCAGAAAGTAAGAAAGGAGGAGAATTTTAGAAAATGTATTCCCAACCTAAACAGCCTGGCTGCAGGAGAAAGGAGATAATCTCTGGGGGATGGCATGTTGAGCTTGTGTTGCTTCGCTGCTCATCTTTAGTCTGGTCAATACATCTTGTTACATCCACCTGCTCTGTTCTAAGTCTTCTTCAGCAACATGGTTCATGCCATCCATGGGGTTGAGTATCCTGGTCTCAGGAACCCAAAATGTGAGTAATGCTGTGTCTGTCAATGACTGCCTTCAGTCAAGGCATGGAGAGAAGCAGTTGGATGTGGGAAAAGGCTTTTGGATCAGCAAGTGGCAGGATTTGGTTTGCAGTTTGATGTGTGTGATGGGAATAAGTCTCATTTAGAAAACTTTGAAAGTGGTTCAGGTGGCCAAAAGGAAATTGGAAAGGCAAGACCCCCTGATCCATCAGAAATAGTGCCACTGCCCTTCGCAATGACTCCCATCCAATGGACCAAGAGCCCTGCAGAGCCTCACAAAAAGGTGCACATGGCTGTTTCTCATTAGCTTCCACTTTTCCCTCTGGAAATGCTTCCCATGCATTTCTCCCACAGCTTGGCAGTAGGTGTGCTAAGGAGAAGGTTTAAATCCAAATGGAAGGGGTTATCTGATTTACAGTAAGTAGATTTTTCATTTCAAATGGCAACACACAGAGCCCTGCACATTACCTTGCATCAATATAATACACATGCACATATGCCATGCATTTATGCCTAGGATATAAAAATAATAAATTATTGCAATGCTGTGTGTCTGCATAGAGCTAATTCATGTAGTACAGCATGTTTATCAAAGGACACTCCTTAATTGCATACTAGTATTTTTTAATTAGTCATTAAGTTGTAAGACTGTTTCGCTGCTGATTTATGTTCTCCTTATTTATAATGTGAGTGGCTTCTGCAGCAATATCTGATTTTAGTTTTCTATTCTTTAACAATACACAAGATTTCAAAATTGTGTTGTTTTGGGGGGAGGTTTGTTTTAAGAATAAACCACATTATACATCTGAGACTATTTAACCAAGGAAAGCCAAAATAGTTTATGAAAACAATGGTTGTTCTCCCTCTCTTAGGGATACTTTTGTATGTTTTCCCCTCTAAAAAATTTATCAGAGCTGTTCATTCTCTGTTACAGCCAGAGGAAAAAACTGTGGATTTGGAAACACCTCTATAGTTTAATGTCTGGAAGAGAAGTTGGTAAATTGAAATAAAAAGAGAAAATTAATATGAATTCATATTTCTCCTTTGGGAGAAAGATTAAATGAATTTGAGAAGGAGGTTCTGCTCCTACTTAGTGTTGAACTTGATGAAGTCGCCCAGCTGATCACAGCTCAGTGGAGGAGGCGCAGCATTTGATAAAACCACAGCAAAGGGAATTCAAGCAGCAATCCCCTCTCAAGGAGAGGGGTTATTAAGGCTGAGGATCACTGCTCCTTCAGGGGTTGAGATTTATTTTTTCTTTCTGGTGTAAGCAGTTGTCAGCAATGGAGAGAAGTTAATACAACGGTGTGGGGGCTCCAGGCCAAATGCACGGAACATCTATCTTCAGGCACTTGTGGAGTGTTTAGGATGTGTCTCCTGTGCCCTCCTTCATCAGGAACAGCAGTGGTCCATGGCTCACCAGTGGATGATCTCAGTTCACCCTCAGAGTCACTGGTTGGTGACACCAGAATGCCCTGGCCACAGGACACAGTGGCAAGCCCTGGGCTGATGTGCCCAAAGTTCTGCACACTATGATGTCCATGGTACCTTCAGCTCCATAAACCTGCTACCCGGCATCATAAAGTCATAAAATCCCCGAGAACCTGCATTTTCTTTGACTCTTTTCTTTTTCTAGGTGAAATAACTATTTCTCCTTCCAATCCTGCTCTGTCAGCCCAGTGGAAAGACAGTGATCTTGTACTGCACCATCTTCCCCAAACCTGTGAGGTGACAGCTGGTTGTTGCAGGAGATGAGAAAGGAAACTGATTTAGTCAAGGGTTTTTACATCAAATGTTGATGACAAAATATGTTCCTGCACACAGCAGCAGTAGCAGAGCTGGTGCAGTAAGGGTCAAGGCAGCTGTTTAAATTGCTGCATTATCCTGCATCCCTCCCAAAATCCTGTATTCCTCTAAAAGTCCTCCTCTGACATGGCCACGCCAATAACAAGGTGTTGTGGCCACTATGCTGCCAGTAGCCCTATTTTTCATTGCCATTACCTTTTTTGTTCTGCAGGGTTGATTTCTCTGGGTTTATTTATTCCTCTATTAATGCAGCACAGCCATGCCATTGTTTTCCTTTGGCAGGAGGCACTGCATGGCAGGACTCATGTCTGCAATGCATAACAGAGCACCTCCAAAATGTCCATTTCTGTGACAGCCAGAGTCCTCCTCTTTGCAGCCTTCCCCTCCATCGCAATTAACCTCCCCAGGATTACCAGTTATGGAAAGTTTTAAAACTTTTCAAAAGGCAGTGGCTTCGTTTAGGCAGCAAAGCTGTGTATTGAAATATGAATTAGTAGCGAGTGTATCGGCAGGATAGACCATCTGCTGTGCTCAGCACCCGGGTTTGAAGCTGGTTGGCTGGCAGGACAGCATGTGTTTACAGAAAACCCTAACAGTTGTAAAGGAGCCATTTAGGTTTATCGTGTCAATTCCTGTACAACTCCACACAGAGAGATTCCTTTCACAAACTCACATAAAAAAGACAGATAGACTAGTTTTGACCTCTCTCGAAACATTTGACGGTTGAGCTTGTTGCAAGGATAAAATATCTAGAAGAGGGGAAAAAAAAATCTTGTCATTTCCCCCTCTTAAGCATTAGACTTCTTGAATGCAACATCCATTCATAGCTTAGTTCTTGCATTGTAATTTAACTGCCTTTTATTTTCCTTCTGAGATACAAACGCAGGAGCTTTACATGATTTTCATACTACATTATGCAAGACATTGTGAAAAAGCTGCCCAGAGTAATGGCTCCATTTCAACATGATGCATATGCCAAGATACAGGGATCATTTATTTTTCTTAAAAAATTAAATGAGTGTGGGATTAAAAATGTTATGTTTTGCCTATATGAGCAATATTCCTCTATCAGCCATTCCAAACATATTGCCTCTTTGTAGCTCCTCTGTAATACAAATTGTCCAAGGGAAGGCACATGGTAGCACACCAAAAGGGTTTATGCTGCTGCACAAAAGTCCTTTCCAGGGACTTGAAAAGCACAAATATTCCAAGGACAGGACAGAACAAAACCACATCGGCCCTGGGGACTGAGCACTCGGTTGTTTTCTCATACTTGGAGGAATTATTAAGTAAACAATCTCTTTGGTGAATGTGCTGAATCCATTGCTTAGCAGACACCCATGTTGTACATATAATTTATGTGTGGATGGATGCAGAGAGAAAAGGGAACGTTCTCCTGCATCCTTAACCAAGGCCTGGATCATGGTGTCCCATGTGTGACTCTGCCTGACTGTTGGACTAAGATAAAATAAGAAACAGCCACATTTGACGCATCTCTGAGATAACTCCTTCCAATGTGCAAAAGAAAAAAAAAGAAGTATCTTAATACATAGGTCTTAAGACTTCAATCATTTTTTTTTTTCCCAATGCTCGATTCTTTTAATGGAACAATCCATGAAGCAAGATGAAAGATGGCAAGATGAGAGATGGCAGGATGGGAGAAAGCTTGCTCTTGCAAACATACCCACCTATTTTTAAGGCCCCTCATAGGATGCTTTAGGAAAGGGGATCCAAAGCTGCATGAAAACTGAGTGTAGCTAATAACTTAAATACATTATGTTGGTAGTTTGTGAAGGGTCATATGGCTTATATCAAGTAGTAAGGCATGGGTAAGGACAGGAGAATGGTGGATGAAGAGAAATTGCCTGTTATATGCCAGGTACTGTACACTTAAGAATTCTTTATCTAAATTATGCCCTGGGTCTTTATAAATGAAATATCAATGTATTACTATTACTGTGTATTATTATGATTAGAATCACAGAGGTTTAGGTAACTTTCCCTTACAATCGTGTGCATCTGTGTATATATATTATATGTGTGTACATGTATATATTTGTTTTTTGGTGTTTTTATATATGTAAATTCAAAGTTCCTTTAACCTGACCAACAGCTCATGTTCATGTGAGTCAGGATTTGGTGCTCAGTAGTGGAGGAGCAGAACAGGACGGATCAGGGCTGTCAGAGTCCTTCTCCAGGAAAGCAGCAGACTAATACAAAAACGTGAACACAGGCTCTCTCCTGGGGATTGCATTCTGTGTTTAGGGACACGAGGGAGGGGAGGGTGTCTCCATCTGGGTTGCACAAGGTCACTGCAGAGGAGTTAAGTGCCCAGGACTAGATTTGGAGATTGGTGCAGCACCCGCCATACCCCTCAGACCAGGGGGATGCTGTGGAAAAGTCCTGTCCCCTCTAAAAGCAGCATCTAATGCAAGCTGGAGAGCAGAGCCCTGGAAAGTCATCAGGAAAGAGTTTGGTGACCCAGGTGTTGGAGCCACCTCTCTGCTCTCAGGTGCCCACCTTGGCCATTTGCATTAAGACACTTTCAGCCAGACCACAACCACTTTCTGGCCTTGGAAATCTTCTAGAAAAGAGCTGTTTTGGGAAGGTAAGTCACTGATTCAGTTTGCCAAGCTGTCATGGTGGAGTCATCTGTAATGGAGCCTAAGGCTGAATCCTATTTTTACATTTGCAAATGTTACAATCCAAAATTTCATTTTCGTATTTAAACCGTGTGCCTTCAGTTTCCTGTTCTGATTTTGTTTGTGATTCATTTTTCAGTCCATGGACCTGTGGACTAAAAATGCAGTGACTTTGGGTGTTGTGTTTCTATGTGTCATTATTTTATTATTATCATCATTGTCATCATCACTATTATTATTATCACCTATTTTGGGGGGATTCTTCTTATCTGCTCATTTCTCTTGGAGGGTGGAATGCAGTTCAAAGAAAAGCATAAGACTGCTTATGATAGCAGCATTTTTCAGACTTTTCCTGAGCATCCCTCCCCTTTGCCTGTGGATGGGATTGGGCGCTTCCCGCGCGGAGCAGAGCGGTGCAGCCACACCACATCATCCCACTGCCTATTTTCAGGCTGTGTGCTGTGCCCTCCTGGGTCAAAGCGAAAATGGGAGAGGATGGCAAGCCAAAGCGTGGGGAAGATGACTCACTGGATTATTTTCTGCATTTCAAATATAACCTTTGAATTCTTGCCAATGTATCGATACAGTCAGGCAGCGAGCCTCATGTATTTATATTTATTTATGCTATGTAATTCCTCAGTCAATACACTTACCTATTTTTTTTATATTTTGTTTATTTGTTTTTTTCATATATTTTCTTAAAAACAGGCACTGAAGGAGCAAAACTGCAACCCACCCAATATAATTCCTGTAAACTCAATGTGCCAAGGTTTCCAACAAGCACCATCTCTGGTAACCACAGTCATTCCCATGCCAGGCCTTACAGAAACTGGTCAGAATGGTTTTGGAGATCTGGACAGCCCCTGATCTTTCTGAGGAAGGAAAAAGCAGCTCAGCTGAGGTATGTTTTTACACCCAATGGGGTTATCTTTGCTCCTCTGTCTTGTATACAGATGCTGCTCTGCAAAACCCAGCCCTGCTCAGTTCTGCATGTCCCACTCTCTGTTTTGGGAGGGGAGAAGGGAATGAGCTGAGGTGTGGGGGAGCTGACTTGAGGCCATGATTATTGGGGAAAACGTGAACACAGAGCTTGTAGAGAAAAACAAGCTTGATATCCCAACAGAAAACTTCACCATCAAGCACTTGGTCTCCGGGATCATTTTATTCTCAGAAAGTGGAGCATAAATACAGAGATAATTATGACCAGAACTCATAGCAATAACCTGTTCATGGGAAAACTCTAGTCCTAGTTTAGAAGAGCTGTAATCTTACCCTGACATCTGAAATTTGTTGCTTTATTAAGATTACATTCTTGACTGCAAAAAAAAAAATAAAATAAGTGAGGTAGTTTGATAAGTTTATTGTCCTTTGTCAGGATGGCAGTATTTTTTTCTGCTTTGAAAATAGATGTTCCTGTTTGACTGGCTGTATATTTATCCTTTCTTTTAGCTCTTCATTACTGTTCCTTTTAATCATTTAATGAGAAGTGTTCAGGTTCCTGATGATTTAAAATTATGACTCACAGAGACACTGGCAATATCTTTGCTGGAGAAACATTGATCCTCTAACTTTAAGACTTTAAATTCAAACCACATGTTTTTGCCACTAACTCCAAAAACAACCCCTGGAGTTGTGTGACTGTCACTGGAATATAAACCAATGCCATTCTGCAAACAAAAGCTGCAGTATTTAAATTGTGATTACGGTCAGAAAAGTGACTATTTTAATCATTGCTCTGCTTTACCCGGGAGATCTGCTCCCTCTGCACATTCCAAATATCTCTGCAGATTTTTATAGACTGAAAGGAGATTTTACTGCCTTCCACCCCTCTTAGCCCTACAGAGGCTGGCCAAGGCAGGCGAGTGAGCCAGATTTGTTCCAGACTCACACATCCGCGGGAGTGTGAGCTGAATTCCCGCGGCAGGACCTGTCGAGCTGATGATGTGCCCGCCAGGACGCGCGGCCACGCTTTTGTGCTCCCCGGGAGCTCACAGGGTGCAGAGCAAAACACAAAACCAAAACCACAGGGGTTTTCCTATAAACTGGTTTGGTTTGAAAAGGGCAAAAAATCCCTGAAGGGCCTCTTGGGCTGGAATGGCTTTTTTGAGTGCAGCTACCTGGATAGACACCGCGCCAAGGGCAGGGGCTCTGAGTAAAGGAAAAAATAAATTTCAAAAAGTATTAAATATAGAACTGGGAAATCGAAAATAAGAGGATGCAAATGTCTCAAGGGGATTTTCTTTTCTTTCTGGCTTTGAGGAGCTAATTCAGTTCATTTAATGTTTTCCTTATGTGGACACTTTCTTACAGCATTCTGGGTGCTGAGCTGCATCCTCTTTGGTCTCCTACAAACCCAATCACTGCCTCCCCCAACCCTCAAGTCCCATTTTGTGTCTCTTCTACTTCAAGAATCGAATCCCATTTAGAATGTGGCTGCTTTAACTCTATCTTCATTTACGAAATGTAATATATGTATTTTATATCTGTGAAAATCCCCTATTACAGTATTGGGAATGTTCCTTTGATATACATGATTTCAAAATAAATGTTGTTAGGAGAATATCTAATTTATTTTAGATGGTTTTATTAGGTGTCTCTTAACAAATCCCAGAGTATGTAAATGAAATATAACTATACGTACATATTCATCAGTCTGTTCTTGGAATTAAATATGAGCGCTGTGACATTTGGTTTTAAGGAATGACTAATTAACATGTGTGCAGGATGTTCTCATCTTCCTGCTTTGGAGTCCCGGAGTCAGGGAAAAGCAGACAAAGCGTATTTCCACTCTTTCTATCATAGTTTGCAAAGCAGAAAGCTGCTCATGACAGCCAAGAACTTCTCAGGCGTTTCTGTACCTGTTGGGTGCTGACACAGGGCCCCTTCTTGAGCATTTGGTGTTGTTAAATGTCATCTCATCTGCTCTGGGGCCAGGAGTGCATTAAAAAAATCAGCTTTGCAGCAGACCTGGCTTTTAATAATCACACCAACAAGTCACAGAGCAGAATAAAGAGCAGGACAACTTCTGGACTACAGCCAATGTGCTGTTGATTTACCTCCACAACAGGATGCTGTGGAAAACTGGTCTGAGCCCTAGGATGCTTCCCATCCCCACTGTCCCAGAGATGCTCTCTAGGAAAACCTGGGGTGGATCCTGTAGGGATATTTGGGGTTGGATGCTTCAATGCCATGCTTGGGAACACCAGGCTTTACTGCACTGCTGGTAAAAACCCAGAGAAACACCCACATTAGTTTTCAGTGAGGTTGGCTTGAGTCGCTTTTGTGCAGGAGCAAAGTGTGTGCAGGGCATACAGTTTTTGCAGGATAAAAAAATAAGTTAAAAAAAAGGAAACCCACTGTAATTTCATTCTGAGGGTGCTGGGGGAGGGCAGGCACACCACACTGCCCCATCTGAGCGCCCTGGATAAGTTGACCAGAACAAATCTCAGCAGGAACACACAAACCTCTATTATACCTTTTAAAAAGCTCCCCATTGAATGCAGCTGGGCAGATGGGAAGGGCCCTTTTATTTCCTTTTTTCTTTCTCCGCCTGAGTTCGTTCTCTCCCTTTGGGGGAGCCAGGTTCAAAGACATGCCAAATGCATCAAAACCTTCCCAATAAAGTCCCTTTCACCTCCCAGCAGAGCAGGGACGGGACTGGAGCGTGCTGGGAGCGCTGGGTCCAATGCTGACTTTCAGGACTGTGTGTGGTAAATCATGTGCACATTTCCCAAAACAATGCCCTGAATTGGACATCTAATTCCCTGGAAATTAAATCCCTCAGCTGGTCAGGGAAAACAGGAGCCAAAGAGATTAAATGATGCAGTAGGGAGAATCTTTGAGGGCTGATGGGAGTGTTCTTTAGGGTTTGTTGGGGTTTTTTTTTTAATAGGAGAGGACTAACAAAGTAGTGGTTTGGCGTTGCTTGCACTATTTTAATTTGAACCATGAATTCCCCTCTTCCTCTCCCAATAATCGCCATGAAAAACTACCTCTTTATGCTCATTACCCAACAGGTGAGTTCTGTCCCAGCAAGCACAACCCCATTTCAGGATGCAGAACTAATTTCTGAGTCCTTGGTGTGAGTGCAGAGGGATGCTGCAGATGCAGACCCCGTTCCCATGGCCCCAGGCATTCCACATCCTGCTCAGGTCCCTGCTAGAGCCTGCAGCTCCCAGCATCTGGTGCTGCACTTCCCACCACAGCCTTTGCTTAGTCCTGGGTTATTTATCCTGGTGCAAACTCGGCTGGGACTGGAATTGTTTGGGTGTCAGAAAGGCCAGAAATGGGGCTGAGATGTTCCCGTTGATATTTTGTTGCTGGTGTGTTAAATATGAGCAGGTCCAGCCGCGGATGCTCCGGTGCAGCACAGCAAGTGGCTGGATGCTGGATAAAAGCACAGTCCCTGCTCCTCAGGAAGCGATCTTTCCCCGCAGGGCTGCTTTTGAACTGCTACAAGTCAAAACTTAGCGGGCCTCACAGTGGCAATTTTTTTTTTCCTTAAAAAAAAAAAAAAAAAAAAGCTGTTTCCTATGTATTTTTACTGACAAAAGCCTGACGCTTCCTTTATATGCTTTATTTTCTTTCTCCTCTGAAACGATCGCTAGACAAAAGCAGTTTTGCTGCTGGTTAATCAAGAGAGTGATGTGGCCCTGCATTTTAATCCTAAACCAATTAGCAGGATTTGACATCATGCCATTAGACTGCTTGAAACAAAAATCAAGGACAGCGTAATGCAGCTAGAAAAGAACAATAACCATCAGCACTGCCCTGTCAAAGGGGAAGGAAGAAATTTGGCTGCGTCTGTAATTTCCAAGCAATCCCCCTTCTCTCAAACCTGAGCATTCAAATGAGGGAGCTAAATAATAATGAGAGGGGGAAATGTTGAATCTCTAATCACATTACCCTAAAAACTGCACCGGTTTTAAAAGCAGAAATCGCTGCTCTTGCTCCTGAGCCGGCACAAATTGGTTGCATTTTCAAGCCCTGAGCTGTGGTTTATGATTTCTGTCGCAGGCACTCCGTGCTTTGCAGGTTGCACGGCGCCTCAGATGCAGATGCACAGCGAGAGACCCCGCGGGGTGCAAACGCGCCAGCATCCCTAAGAAACTTCCTGGACATGGAAATGTTTGCTTTGTCCAAATCACCCTAAGATAATTAATGAAAAAAGCACCTTTTAGCAATTGTACTTTTTGCTGGCAGGAATGCACCTTGCGGCTGGTCCCGCAGTGGCGGCGGCACAGCCTGAGCCGATGGCCGGGACTGGAGCCGGCCTGGCAGACATTGGCCAGGCCACGGCTGCTGCCCGTGGGCACAAACAAGCCTGGCGAAGATACAGGGTGAGAACAAAACTGCAGGCAGGCCCCGGGGTGCAGTATTGAAGGGATGAATGCCTAAAGCACATCGGGGACTCCGCGCCTTGCTGTGCGCTCGGGGCTGGCAGCGGAGAGCGGAGCAGGAGCGAAACCCAGCGTCTCGTAAAGCAGCATATGGATAGAGCACAAATGGATGGGGTTTTATGTCCTCTGCAATATTTTCATTGATATTTATTTTGATTTAATTTGGCTAATGTGCAGGGAGAAATGAAAGCGTGCCATACTCCTCAACATCTGATGAGGAGATGAATACTTTTTAAAATTAGTATTCCCTCAGAGGCATCGATCTATAAGCTCTGCCCGGCAACTGTGCTGGAAAATCATGAATTACTCCATGTAAATCACAGGATGACCCTTGGAGCAGCAGATTGTTGTTTTAATGTTGATTTTTTTTCTGTTAGTATTATAGTTTCTACTCTTTCTGCTTCAGCCTTTTTGTCCATAACTTTAATTTTCCTTTTAATGCAAGTGGAGTTTTCCACAGTTTCAAACCACTTCACAGAGAGGGTTTTAAAATATGTATTAATAAATCATCATAAGATTTGTTATAAAAGGGTGAAAGATGGCAATTGTCCTTATCACTGTTTTGAGAGAGGAGACACTGAAGTGGAGCCAGGAGCGATGGTCACAAATTGTAGCGCAAGGTTGGAAACCAGGGTGCAAAATCTCTGCCAAAGACTTCCAGGGCGAAGTTGGGCAAGTGACATAAATCTTTCTCTCTCATAGCTCCCATCTGCAATATGGGACAAAAAGAGCCCATTTCCTCCACAGGGATCTGTGTATAAATGCCTTAAAACTGGCAAGGGGTGGCAGCGATGGCAGGACCATGTGCAGGCTGGAGAGGGACAAAAAATAACTCCCCAAAGAGGTTACTGGCAAATAAATCCTCTGCTGTCCTGCCAATGCAGCTCTCCCAGAGCTTTGTGGCTCTGAATTTTGAGGGAATAAATTTGTAAGAGGAGGTTAGGGAGGGTAAGGTGAGCAGGGGCCGGGGGGGGTACCCAAAGCATCACCCCAAACCCTCCCTTTGCCTCACCAAGGCGTCCCCAGGGCTGCCTCCTGCTGCACCACCGGGATTTTAATGTCCCGCTTCCCTCGCCTGTTAATAAAGGAACAAAAAGTGCTTTTGCCTCCTCAAGGGTGTTGTGAGACAAAGTTGGTAAGTGCTGAAAAGAAACCCAAACCCGAGGAGAAAGCTGGCTTTGTTGCCTTCGGACACAGACCACTGCAGACCTTGCTCGAATTTTGCTGTAACATCTCTTGAATGAAAACGTGTTCCAAAAAAACCCATCAAACACGTCCTGGCTGGAAACGGCTGCCAGGGGACTGAAAGGAACTGCAGATTATAGATCCTCAGGGCTCTTGTGGCAACAAAATGTTTGTCCCGTGGATTTGAGCTGGATCCAATGAATCCAAAAAGTGCTGGGAGTGATTATTTAAACCATCCTGTAGGAATAAAGGGAAAAAAAACCCCAACAGGCTAAATAAACAAAAAAAAAAAAGCAAAACAAGAAACAATAGCAAGAAAACAGCTTTATATTAAAATAATAATAATCATAATAATCATAATAATAATGGGACATTGGACAGGGAAAATAAATTCAGAAGGTCAAAGGCTAAAACTCCACCTGAATTTTAAACTGAATTGGAAAGAAAAGAAAATTAAATTCAATTCATTAAACCTTGTAAACTGAGCTTAAAAAAAGTTTCCAAGGACAACAGGAGCACCAAACTCTGAATTTTCAGAGTCAGAGAGGGCACCTTGAAGTACCAGGCAAAGAGGAAAAGGATTGTATAAAAGATTACTGATTCTGTATTTCTTCTGCCCTGTATCTCACTGAGCTATATAAAAGTAAAAACTATATTTGCATATTTCAGACTGGTGAATATCATGATAGATGTTTTGTGTTCATGGACTCCTCAGGAAAATAATTTTTTAATGGAAATAACTTTTTTAAAAGTCATTCTAAACTAGATTAAATCTAACACTGAAAAAAAAAATCTCTAGAGCAAGACTAGGACAAAATTATCACAAAATGGAGCAGAATAAGGATTGTACCCACAGTCTGGCATAACTGAAGCATTAATTACTGGAAAAGGCTTACAGAAATAGTTAAAGAAATGGCATCTTTATCAAAATGGTGGTTTTCTGCTGTATTCCAGGCAAGCAAATATATGAGCCAACATCTGAAATGCGATGCAGAGAAAATATTGCAATTGTTTGGTTGGTGTCAGGTGCACATAATCTTTATATAAACAGAAGTTTAATTCTTACTTTAAAAAACAAAAAAAAAAGCATTTGTCTCTTTGATGTCTTTGGTTTCTCTTGCCTAATTTCTAGATTCAGAAAGAAAATTCTCTTTTAATTATTTTACTATATTTTATTTTCAGCTACAAAGTCAGCCTCCTTGGGCTTGCATTAATTTGATGTGCATCCATCTTAATTGAAGCTGATCCATTTCAGCTTTGGCAGCACATTGATAATAAACAGGAACCAAACACCATTTGGCAAATTCCAATGTACCAGCAAAACCAGGGAGAAAGCAGAAAACCTGGGGCCATCTCCTGGAATCAGTTCCTGGGCTGCAGCTCTGTCTTTGTATGTATTTGAGTTTATTTTATTGTTTATAGCCGAGCAGTTATCATCATAATTGTATTTGTAATTTCCAAGGTACATTATCATACTAATGGATGATGAGCATTCAACAGTCACAAGAAATATTAATTTAAAAAGTTCTCCTCTCCTAGCAGGGATAATGTTCTCTAACCCCCATTATGGAAATTGGTTAAATCAAGAGAATATTTCCTTTATAGTTTCAGCTCTTCAGAAAGCCTTTGATATCCTAAGCCAAAGCAACTACCTATCAGAAACAGAAAGGTACTTTGGTCCCCCATGCCAGCTTCTTACTTATGTCTGCCATTTCATTTCCCCTGTAATATGGGGGTAAATCTTAGCCAACATCTTCATTTTCATTCATTAATGAAATCATGGAAATATCCCACTTTTCACTTAGCTGTCTCCCAGGCACTTTGGAGGTGTCTGTCACCATGGTATGTGTATATATGTATTAAGATAGAGAGCCCTCTGCCAAAAATGACCAGTCAGTGAAGTTTCTCAATATAAAAAAGGTCAAAGAACTACAGGACTCTATTATTATCATCACTTAAAACTCCATGAAGCATTAAAATCATGAGTGTGGGAAATCTGAAAAACACAGCTTGATATCACTGTGGCTGTCGATGGGCTCTGTGCTCCCACTCTGCCCCACGCTTAGTCGTGCTTCTCACCCAAACTTTCTTTTTTTTTCCTGAAATAAAAGGTCACTTTGTACCCTGCTAAAAGATGCTCTGCTCATCCACTGTTCTGCTGTCCTTCTCTGCTTTAATCAGCATAGGTAAACTGCATCCCAAAATAATTTGAAAGGCAAGAAAAACAACCACACGCAAAAAATTACCATAGCTTCTACGTTCTTGAAGAGGGGGGAAAAAATGTCCTGAAAAGCTCTCTTTATTAATATGAGATGGCAAATATTTTTTGCTGTTTATTAAATCACATGAAAGGTTAATTATGGTTAGCGACTGTGGGTAGAAAACAATTCTTGGAAGATGCTTTTGTAACAACAGGTTGGCAGTATGCAGAAGCCATCTGCTTCCTGCAAATGTTAAGGTACAATCTCAAACTTGTGAGGTTAAAAATTACAGATTGCAGAGTAGTTTGGTAGAAGGAAAATCCATGTTGTGTTGATGTAAAGTTGCTCAGTCTCCTTGACACACAGCCTGGAAGGAATGCCAAGTTCCCTAAAGGACGATGTTTGGCTGGAGAGGACCCTCACTCGGGGTATTCTGTGCTCACACTGGCTGTCTACGCAGCTAATTAAGTCATTTTTGTGCTGTGATTCATCTTTTTTAATATAAGAATTGGTTTCAAATCCTGACCTGTAAATAGGAGTGGATTGTGGCTATAATATTCTGCTTTCAAGTGGGGAATTCGTCTCTTTCCATGAAGGGAATAGATAAAATCATTATCAAGGAGATGCATTCCTGAAACTTGTTGCTTCAATCCACAATGTGTGTACTTCACCATGGCTGCAAACTCCTCATGGGCAGCACTATTGGTAAGAAAAGGGTTGTCACCCCCATTTTATACATAGTGATCTGGGCAAAAAGACAGAGATTTGTCTGTGAGGACACAGGGACGTTGTGGCTAATGGAATGAAACCCAGATTTTTTATATCTCAGTGAAGGGCCTTAACCATAAAACCATTCTTCCTGTCTGTGGGTCAGCTACTTCAGTGACTTCAGCATTTGGGCTGGGCATTCAGACATGTTCATCCTTTTCCAAGGATCAAATTTAATTCTGCTGGATTTTCCACTTCTGGAAAATGTCACCCACCTTATCCTTTCCCTCTACAGATAATAACATTGCCCAACTTTACCTGTTCTCCAGCAAGGAAAGACAGATTGAACCACCTCTAAGAGAAGGGATTAGGAACAGCCCCCTTCACTTTTCAGCCAAATAGGAAAAAAATGTTATGTTTTTTTTCAGACTCTCTGACCTGAAGTGATGGCATGCAACCTTCAGCCCCTTTGCTGTTCCCCTAATTTACAACTTCTCCCCACACTCGTCTCTAGGAACCAGCTGGCTGCAGTGTAAAATGACTCATTTAGGAAAAATTTCTTCTCTGAAAGGGTGGTCAGGCTTTGGAACAGGCTGCCCAAGGAAGTAGTGGAATCACTACCCCTGGAAGTGTTCAAAAGGCATGAGGATGTGGTACTTGGGGACATGGTTTGGTGACAAACACAGTTGGACTTGATGATCTCAGAGGTCATTACTAATCTAAAGGACTGATTTCCAAGCACAGCCAGCAAAGAGACACTGAGTTGTTTACTCAGCAATAAAATAATCTGGGGGCTTGTTTCCACACTAAACAATTCTGTCAAGGCTATGAATATCTGCAGGGGTTTCTTCTCCAACACTGCCTTGTTTTTGAAAAGAAATTTTCTAGCTAGACGACATTTTTTTAAAGCATCCTGTAAAGTGGTTTTATTTCCTTCTTTTGGGCTGGAGCTGGTGATCCACTCCATCAGCACCTCCTGCCAGGAAGGACATCCTGCCATTAAAATCCCTCTGGATGGAAGAGAGAGGGGCAGACCTGAGCCCTGGGCTCTGCTGCAGAACTCCCAGTCATTCATCCCAGCCTTGCTCCCCAGTGCTGGCAGCATCCATCACCAGGACTGTTAGCAGCAGGACCTGCCCTGCATCATCCCCTTCTGCTGCCAGCCCTGCTGCTGCCTCATTGCCTGAGAAACCCTGAGCTCAGGGCTGCTTGTGGAATGCAGGTGATGGGATCTTCTCCTTCTGGGCTGAAGCACTGGTGGGGAAGAAGGAACCAACTCTATTCATCTCCTTGACATTTTGTTGACAGACATGGACCTTTCCTTCTCTTCTTTTTGATCTGATCTCTTCCATGAAACTGAAGATCATTTTGGGTAATACCAGTAACATTTTCATCAGGCTTCCTGGAGTGCCCTGCAGGAGTTGGCTGCATGTTAGGGACTGAAACACACAGAAATTAGGGATGAGATGTTTCAATTCCACCGAAGGGATTTGGATGCCCAGCATCCATTAAAATGAATAACAATTCCTGTCCTACCCTAAATGGCCAGAGCCCAAATTGCTCCATGAGATGGAAACCATCTTGGTTAATGCATGGACACTTAAGCCCTCAGCATCTGACTTCACTTATATTTTATTTCCAGCAAACTTGGTTGATGATGTCCAATGAAGCACTTGCACACCATTGCCCTCTCCCCGGCAGCTCATCAGGACATCACTTGCCAGCTCCACTATCAGGGGAGGTGATGAAGGTACCTAATTTGTTTGCAAGTTGGAGAATGATGTAAAAGGTTCCTCATCCATCATGATAAAGGCTTTCAAAAAAACCCCCAGACAAATGTTCCTTCCTCTCGTTTCGCCCGCGCTCCGTGAGGACATTTGAAACAGAGGGAAAGTTCAGCGTAGCCATATGTACAGAGGGGATGCACACAAATCACAGCTGCTGCTAATTGGATCCAGAGATCTAATTGTTCCCTCATGGTGGCACCCTGTGCTGCTCCTGCCTCCCCTGACCTGCCAAGGGGCTCAGCCGCTCAGAGCATCAGGTCGCTCACTAAGCAGAGCAGGCATTCGGGGCCTTGCCCAACTTGAGGGAAAGATGAAGACATAAAATAACATATAATAATATAAAATAACATCAAATAATATCAAATAACATCAAATAATATAAAATAACTCCAGGTGCTTGCTCAGAGGCTGAGACCTCATCCAGAAAGCATCCTTAAACCAAAGCATTGAGAAACACCGCTAAAATTGCCAGAAATAGGATGTTTTGTACATCCCCTTCCTGTTCTTAGTGCAGAGCAACAGTGCCTGTCTGTGTTAGGGACTATTGGTCATTTTTAACCCTTTTTAGGACCACTATCACCCCATCCAACTCCACATGTGAGCCCAAGCATGAACTCTGGACTTGGATACTCCCAGGTTACATGGAGCAGTCCTGGAGAAGTGGGGAGGAAATACCCAAAGTTTGGTCTCAGATCTACTTTAGTCCTGGAAAAGTCTCTGAGTCTTCTTTTATTATGCAAACCTCCTCAGCCAATCCTGATTTTAATAAAGTTGATTAATGATTGCGCTGTGGACAAGGACAGTTATTCCCTGACTTATGCTATGCCGTTTATGGAAGCTGTATCCTTAAATGAATTACTGCAGGGATCATTAAATTTTGACTTAAATTGGACATAGTAAGCTCATTTAAAAAAATAAAAAGCTTAGCAAGTTATATATAAACTAGAGGAAAAATGAATCTCCTCAAGCTGTCTCCCATCTCCTTCTCAAGCAGGAACCTAAAGGGCAGATTTGCAAAGGGAAGTTTAAATTTGCAGGGCAAATCTTCATGAGGGCACTTTGAAGCTGCATTTGTGCAAGTCCTAATTGAATTATGGGCTAAAAATTTGGAACTTTATCCTCATTCAGTTTAACAGGTCCCCAGATTTAGGGTTGGCAGTAGAAATATTGTTACCCTGGAGAAAGAAGGTGAAAACTGCCACCCTTTCCCTGTGTGGTGCCAAAGGGGGTTGGTGGGAAGTGATCCCATGCCCTGCACTGTGGCAGCTGGGGAGACAGAGACCCAGAGAAGAGGCACACAGTTTTTTAATGGGGTTACCTTTAAAAATCACATTAAAAAGAAAAAAAAAAAGTATGGCTTTAGGATATGAGTACTTCTTCACTGAGTGTTTTTAGAGGGAGGATGGAGATGCTGGACATGGATTTTTTTTCCTGCTTTGAAAGCATTTAAAAAGAGTTCAATTTTTGTTGATTTGGTTTGTCTTGTATAAAACTGCTAACATTAATCCTTGGTGCTGAGAATAATCACAGGAATGACCACAGGACCTTGTGAGGGTGGTCACAGACTGGGAAACATTGTCCAGAGAAGCTGTGGCTGCCTCTGGATCCCTGGAAGTGTCCAAGGTCAGGTTGGATGGGGTGTGGAGAAGCCTGGGATAGTGGAAGATGGCCCTGCCCATGGCAGGGGGTGGAACTGGACAAGATTTAAGGTCCCCTCCAACCCAAATAATTTTATGGATATTCATTCATTGAATAAAAGGAACTGCACCTTTGCCTATGGATACATTTCCAATATGGGGGCAAGGCAATAATCAAAAATAAGGTATTAAAGTAGGGGGGTTAAGTAACAATATTCAGACCCTTCTTAACTTCCAGACTGTAAACTCCAGTCACACTTATTCATCCTACTTTCCAAATCCCAATCACACCATCCTGTGGGAAGGGGTGAGCTCAGAGGGTAAAGGGGTTGCAACTACCTGCTCCCCATTTCCCATGACTCTCTGTGTTTTAATTAAAAATCTTAATTAGTTAATTTTTCAATTTGTGTCAAAATTCCCTTCAGTGGGATGATCAATGATGGACATATCTCTTGGGAAATGGAACCAGAGAAAGGAAAAGATACCTTTTTAAATTATTCTTATGTAGCAAACTCTAAAAGTCTGCAGTTTACTCCCCTTCGTGCTGACTTGCTTGGTCATTGCAGGATTAAGTTTCTGCTCTAATCCAGAAGATTTTAAAGCATATAATAATGTTAAAAATATTAAAAAAAAAAATTAAAAAAGGGGGGAAACTGGGCTATGCTTCAGATATTTAAATACATAAATACATATTTAAATCTATAAATACAGAACCAGTATATGCTCTCCCCACCCCAGAAAAAAAAAAAAGAAAAAGGAAAATAATGTACAATTTCAACACTTCCTTGCTTTTTACTTTCTGGCAGAGAGCTCAGTATGCAGGGGGTTGAGTCCTTTCTCTGTAAGCAGAACTGCTTTTCCTCTGGATGGAAATTTCTATTCCATCGCCATCTCGTGGTTCCCTGCAAAAACTGCTGGCTCTGCAGAACGTCTCCTCGCCTTGCTGGTGCTGAACTGCACGAAGGCATCTTTTAAAATGCAACATCCACTGGACATGAGACACACTGAGAACTAACATTAATATTGTGTAGCTGGGCCTGCAGTGGAGGAGTTGGGAGGGGGAAATGGGGGATTTCAGTCCCAACACTCAGGAATTCACGTGGCTTTAAGCAGCCACTCACTATCCCGTGTTACACTGAGATCATTGCCCAGTGGATTTGGGGTTTTTTTGGAGGTGTGGGAAGGATCCTAATCCATGAGAAGGACCAGGAGGAAACTCTCCTCCAAATGAGGAAAGACACCAAAAATGTAATTTAGAGTGGAATATCTGGCGTGCTTATCATAGAAAGTTTGGTTTGGAAGGGACTTTTCAGAGATCATCTAGTCCAACCCCCTTGCAGTGAACAGGGACATTTTTAACTAGACCTGGCTGCTGGGGTATCTTATGTCCATGAATTCCTTTTTTTTTAAGATTTCATTTATTTTTACAACATGTTACTTCTTTGACTAGTTTGAACTGCACTGAAACAATGAAGGGCAAACCCCAGATTCATGATGGTTTTTATAATATTATCATGGCAGTGGCACTGGTTTGGGAATGTCACTTATTTAAACCTGTGCAAGAGCCCCCTGTGCAGATTGCAAATGGGAATTGTGATCATGGGGTTGTGATTGCAGGCAGGGAGAATGACAGAGGAAAAGCTGCAGAAATTAACATCAGTCTGAAAAAAATCTCAACTCCAAGCACACCAGCAGCAGCTCTCCAGTCCAGCCCACTCTGCTGAACTTGTCAAAATTCCCTCACCTTGATTTCATCCTGCTGGAAAAGGAGTCTTTGCAGGAGGCTGCATGTGTGCCCCTGGTTTTCCTCAGCAAGGCAAGGAGAGAGGGAATGTTGAAACTCAGCCGGTGGTTGGGAAATTTCCCCTCTAATACAAGCCAGACCTGTGGAAACCCTCCAGGTCTCAAAATCCCTCCTCAGCCCAAGCAGGACTTTGATGAAGAAAAGCAGAATAAAAGTGAACAGGAAGAAAGCAAGTTTAAATATGCCCAAACAAGTAACAGCAGATTTTGAGAAAGCAAAGTGAGCAGCTGTGGGCAGCCCCAGCTGTTTCACTGCCCCAGAAAAAACCCAAGAAACCATGGAAAATGTCCTGTAGTGGCTGAATGGCACAGACATCCCCAGGTCTCTCTGCAGCCATGTACATGGGCATGAGCACCATGGGCAAGGGAGGACAATGAGTAAAACTGTGAGTAGTTTTGTCAGTGAAGACCTCTAGTGAAATCAGTGTTTTGCTCAGCTTTGGGGCTTTTTGATGGCAGATTTCCCATTTTCCTGGGAAAAATCCCCCTGAAGACATTGGCTGGTGGACTCCCACTTCATATCTCCAGGGCACATCAGCTCTGCTGCCCCATCTTCATCCCTGCTGGGCTCCTTCACACCCCCTGTTTGCAGCCATTTGGAGCAAAACACAAAGTCCTGTCCCCCCTTGCTCCCCTCATCGTGTTAAAACACAAACAAGGTTTTCCTTCTTTTCCAGGATGGTGCCATGGGCTTTGTGCTGCTTCCCTCCATCCCAAGGAACATCAGGAACAAAGCACTGCAGAGCTCATTTGGGCAGTGTACTGAAAGGGGCATTGCTGACACATTTGGGACCTACTCTTAGGGCACAGAAAAGGCAGTTTTAGGGCCTGAAGAGGAAGGAGCAGTGGCTGGCATGTAGAACCTCTGGAGGATACCTAATCTACATTATTATCAGGCATTTAAAAGTATTTGTAAGAGGTAGTTCCTGGCTTACTTTTCACTTCAACATGGAGCAAGCCTAGAAACAAATGAGGAGCTTGTTCATTTGGACCTTGCTGAAATGAATGGCTTCCTTTTTACCAGCTGCCTCTCAGAAATGTTGAAATTTAATTAATCCCTGGCTGGAAATAATGTACTATTGCCTAATCTCTAATTCAGGATATCAATGCTAATGCCCAGTTTAAAGAACGAGGTTTGTTGAATGCACATCTGGAAAATTGACCACAATCCCACCAGTCTGGTGCCATTCACTGAGTGACCTCAGTGCTGCTGCTTGGGGAGAGGAATCATTTGCTGATGGTTGCATTTGGGTCTGTATTATTGTGCTGAAGCTTTGCTACAAGCCAAAAGGATGCTACAACAGTGTGAGTCCCAGCTTCTCCACCTTCCATTTCACTCCTGGCCATATAGCCAGTTCGGCTCTTGGTGCCACATTCCCAAAGCCATTCAAAGAGGACAAGTCTCTACAGGTGTTGATGAGCAACAGATCCATATAAACTTTAATGTAGCCTTGCCAGAAAACCAGCAGAGAAAACTTCAGGCACTGGTTACCCCCTCCCTGGGAGTCAGGTGGACATGTCAAGGTGCTGGAGCTCCTCAGAGGGGAGTGAGGCAGCTCCTGCTCGGGGCTGTTGGAGCAGGATGGCCGGCACGTGTGTGCTCAGCCAGCTTTGCACCGTAAGAGGATCGGCTCCTTTTTTTGGAGCAATCAGCTGGCCCGTGTCTCTTGGGCCACTTTGGTAGCACTGAGTATTCCTGAGTATCCCCAGCACCCCTGAGCTCCTGCTGACAGCTCTGCCCTGGCTCTCTCACACACAGAGGGATGCCAAGCTCTGCCCTTCATCCTCACCCCCTGGAAACCTCTCTTCTTCCTCACCCTTTGCCCTAGGCTATATTTAAAGGGCTAATCCCAAAGCTACAAAGACCTTAGCTGCCGGCTTCAGGGTGGATTTTTTAACAAATGATTAAATAACCAGAGGAGAACATCACTGAGCCGCTCCAAATCCTGTAAGTGATTTCTTCCCCCCACCAGGAGGATGTAAATTGTCAGGAGTTGGGACAAGTTGATGCTTGCCAGTGTCTTTTGACAGATTTTATCTCAATTTGCATTTTCATAGGTGAGATGAGAAGCACTGGTTGGGTTTTGAATGAAAACTGTGGCAGCTTCGGTACAGAATATCCAGATACGTGCTCTGGGTTGTCATGTGCAGACTCCAACTGGAGAGGATCAAAGGAAAAGGGTCTATTTTTGGTTTTGCATCTAGTAATTACTCTGAACAAATGAGCAATGCATCTGAGAAGTAATCAGCAATCTTTTTTCAGGTTTCCATCTGGTAAAATTCTTGTAGGTGCTGTAACTTCAGAATAATTTCAACCCTGTACTTCTCACTAAAGACTCTGAAGTTGGAGTCAACCAGTGAGTGGAAGAACACAGATTTGCTGTTTTGTCACTCATGACCATTCAGAAAACTACTGAAACAACACTCCTCAGGGCTGTGAACACCTACACCCAGTAGTGCTGGATGCAGTGAGTTTTCTAAAGTTCTAGAATATCCGGATTAGAAAGGACTCACAGAATTCCAGGAGTCCAACTCCTGGGAAAGTAAAAAGAAAAGAAAGAATGAAGGACAACTGAAAGAACAGAAGAAAGAATGAATGAAGAAATGAAGAAATATTATTTTTTAAAAATGAAAGGAAAGAAAAAATATTAAATGAGTCCAACTCAAAAAAGATATTTCCTTTTTGTAACTTGTGAAGTTACACCAGGGTGAGAGTTCCCTTTGCCTCTATATCTTGTTCTGCAGTGGCAGAACAGCACAGTGGAGAATGGGGAGGGTTGTGAGGATGAAGGGAAGGATGCAGGAGTCAGAGTTACACTCTGGACTTACTAGAGTTTGTGTCCTACATGAGCTGGAGTCTTGCCATATTACAGAGTGAAACAGCACTTAAAGGGTGAAAATCCCTACATACCCATGTAGGATGAATTAGGATAGATTTGCAGGCTGGTTCCTTGGGAGGCCAATGGTGATTCTGGGGTGAATTTCTCAGCTTTCTATGAAACTGAAGTCACATCATTCATGAGCAAGTTCTACCCACTGAACTGGGGTGTCACAGACCCGTGGAAAGGAGTGGGAGCAGAACAGGAGGCTTTGAAGCTGTGGCTTTTTAACATCAGTTATTGCAGAGTATTCTGTGCATCATTCATGTGCATTGAATTTAGGCTTGTTTTTGTATGAAAGAAATTGGCTGGCAAGATCGCTGTAAGTATTCCCAGCGGAGTTGTGTTGGGGGAAAAAAAGATTCCTTTTCTTAATGGAAAATTTTGACTTTATAACTCAAAACTTGAAAATTTTAGCTGAAAACTGTGAGAGCCTTCCCCAGTGTGACTTCTTGTTTTCCAACAAAAATAAAATAGCAGAGATGGAAGTGGAAAGTTTCTGTTTTCAATCAGAAGGAAATTTTCCTTTCCTACCAGTTCAAATAGCTGGTAGTCTCTAGTCTAGCCTCTCTGCCAGCCCCCCACTTCCCTGCTGCTCATGGATCAGTGTTTCCCAGGAGGCAGAGGAAGCTTTGCAGAGCTGAGAAAGGTCTGTGCTTGGCCACAGCTCTTTCTGAGCATGGACAATGTCACTGGAGCATTTGCAGCCACATTGCCAGGGATCTCCTGGACACCGGTGGAGACGAGACACCTGCGGCTGTTGAAAAATAAAAATCTGTTTCCAGGCTGTGATCAGCAACAACCTGATTTTCCATGAGAAGGTGACTTTTAGGTCGAGAAATGTGGAAATAGAAACTGTTTAACCCCGTGCTGTGGAGAGATTTGAGCAATAGAAGGGGTGAGGTGGTGGCAGAACTCAGCTCACCATGGTCACCTCTCAGAGCTGGGTGTCTTTGCCTGAAGGATTTGCCCATTTGCATTTGGGGTTTGGGGCTGGAAACTGTGACTGTGCAGGGACTGACTGAGAAAAGCTCACCCTGACCTCAGAGCAGAACTGATGGATTTGGTGGGGATGCTAAAGGAGCTCCCAGCAGTGGCCTCCCCGCTCCTGGCAGTGCCACCACCACCTGTGTGTGGTGTCACCGTGGGCAAGGCACGTCCAGTGACCTTCAAAGAAATAACTGCATTAGCTGGGGATAAACTGTTCCCCACATATCCCATCTCTGGTGAAAGCCTGCCCTGTTAAATTAAACCCATTTCGTTAAGGGTTTTAAATGCTGCTTGCCCATATGCAGAATTATGTCTTTAAAGATTAAAAAATCCAATATAAACAAAATAAATCCAGGGAGCTGAATGCATGAATCATTATTTTAGTACATATTGTCCATTCTAATCTGCAGTCCAATTGTGAAGTCATTCAAAATGCTGCTTCTCAGTAATTAGCAGGAATCTAACTCCCAGCCAATTTCTGATTAAATGTGCTTAAAATCAATAAAACATCATGAGTGATTAGAGTCACGTGTGATTAGCCCTGTCGAACAAAGCAGAATAAGTTATGGCCTCACTTTAACTTGTCAAAAAACAGAACTGGGGGTGGGAATGAGGAGGAACAGCTGATATTTCTATAAAGGGTTTTTCCAGTTCTCTGCCTCTCTCTTCACTCCTTTAGAAAAGTGAAAGGATTGGTTTGTTGTCTGAAAATTACAGGCTGAAGGGGAAAGTTTGGGGTTGCTTTGGCTTCTCCCATGGGTTTGTTTAAGGATATGCTGGGAATGTTTTAATCCTGCATCACAGCTATGAAGAGTTGCCTGCTCCTGGCCTCACCTGTTCCCCAGCTCAGTCCTGACTATTTGCAGAAGGAAATGGCTGTGAGATTTTATTTATTTCTCTTTTCTAGAAGAGGCACAAAGATCTCTTCTCTCTCTCTCTGTAAAGGGAAAAATGCAATGAGATATCCCCTGTCAGTAATGAAAATAAAGAGCAACAGCTCAAGGCCAGGTGTTGATTGAGAAGCAGTAGAGGGTGAAGCTGCTGGTGAGATGCTTTCTCTCCATCCTGCTGCCATGAACCTGGGCATTCACAACACTCCCACCCCGGGGTCTCCTGGATACAAACCACCATCTCCTCCATCATTTTGGGGTCCAGAACGAGGTGCTGCTGATGGAAAGTGGCTTTTTGGGCAAGCAGCTTTTGGCAACACGTCCCCCCATCCCAGCAGCTCGGGGCTGGGGGTGGAGGCAGTGCCTGCACCCGGCTGAGATCTCACGTGGGGGCTGTGTGGGGTGGGAGAGCTTCTCTGGAGCTTGGAGTTTGGCAGGGCTCACCAGCAAAGCTTCCCTTGACGTCAGGAGATGGAGAACAACACTCATTTATAGCTACAGCTTCTTCCCTCACAGCTGTGTGGCCACATCCCCACCGGCTGGACCCTCGGAGGAGAATCCAGCTCTGAGCTGCCTCTGGATCCAGCCCTAAGAGTGATGCTGCTGGGGCTGCTCTCTTCCTTTCTCAGTCAACACAGCAAACCCCACACCTACAACGTGCTCATGGTGGTGGGTGCAGAGGGGAGGCTTGGGAAGCATTGTCCCAAGTGTATTTCTGCTGCCAGACTGTGTTTAATTGTCTGGTTTTGTGGCCTACTTGAGAGGTCATTGATTTTTTTCAAGAGTACATCCACATGCTCATTTCCTGCTCTTGGCAAGGTTCTGGTCTTCCATCAGTGAAGCCAGATGATATTCTTATTCTTATTCTTATTCTTATTCTTAATAATAATAATAATAATAATAATAATAATAATAATAATAATAATAATAATAATTCCCAGGAAACTCCCTGTTTGCCTGTCCAATGGGACAAGGGCTTGTGATTCCATGTCACACCTGGGAGATGCAATGAGCCATCAGGGAAGGCTTGGGGAAGGACCTACAGGCACAGGGAACCTTCTTCTAGGAGGAGTCTGCTGTGACGGCAGCCCCACCATCCCCAGCCACCACACCGAGCTTTGGGTTGGTGTGTCTTCCAAAGGAAATGGTCTCCAAAGCCTCCAGTTCAAATGAAAATGAAAAGAAAGTTCATTAAATGGTGACTTGAATCAAAATTAGTAATACAGAGTCAGCAAGGCTAGGCTGTGCATCATGATGTGCTGATGGTGGGTCAGTGCTGCCAGCAGGGACAATGCATCTGATTTGCCCTACATCAATTTCCTCTCTTTTACAGGTTTTCTTACTGCTTTTCTTGCAGGCTGCCGGTCTTTAATGGCAAAAACAGAGCTGAAACAGAGGAGCAGATCCTCAGCAGATATCCATGGCAGTAGCTGAGTCCCAGGGTCTGCTGTGCTCTGAGAGATAAATTATCCAGCACTGACCTCCTGGATGCAGCCTCAGCGTGGCACCATCTGTGCTCATCCCTGGTGCCATGGTGTGTGTGGGGAGAGCTGCTGCTTCAGGTGATGGGAGTCAGGACCATCCAACACAGGGTGCTGAATAAAACCCAGGGCTGGATGTGGGAATTACATAAATCAGCTAATTATTCCTCTCCCTGAGCCCCCTATGCATAGTTTGGTGTCTGAGCTGGGGTTTTTTGCTTTCCTCCAAAGCAGCTGGAGATGGGATGTTGAACATGGTGTGTTATTGCTCCTAATGGTATTAAAGAAAACATCTCAAGTGCTGATTGGCATGTTTTGATTGTAGTGAGGCTAAAATGAGGGCCAGATTTGGAGCAGGGAAGACTTTCCACCAGATCAGATTAGCAGGAGTTGTTGGGAGAGGGAAGCAGGGAGTTAGGGGAGCACTGGGTAGAATCTCTCTCTTGGAGTTAATTTGGCATTTTCACTGAACAACTCCCCACTACAGAAGAACAGAGCCCTTGGTGGTTCCTTTTCTCTCTTCCTTTGGTGTTACTATTTGTGGCTCTATTTATTTGTACTAAAAGCCTTAAGCTCGTTATGGCATTTTTGCAAGTGTTTCTGTGGCTTGTGTTGAGTGAGTGTGTGCAGAGCAGTTGTTCCCTGGACTTTTGGATTAATGTTTGTCATATGATTGCCTGTGATTTCATGACCTCTGTGGCTGAAGTGAGCCCTGGGGTTTTTTTATGTATGTGCAATTTAGCTTTTAATTAAGGCCTTGTTATCCAGGGAGTTGCAGCTTGGTTGGCTCGCATGCCCCAAGGTTCTCCTGGCTTGATACCGAAGTAAGGTAGCCCATATTTGGAAATATTCAGCTCATTTCTCTTGTTTCAGTTTTCCAAGCTGTTTGAATTAATCTTCAGTCTTCTCTTCCAATGTTTACTGAAGAACAGCAGTTTTTTTTAACACTCCCTTGTATCACACAGTGTGATCAGCCCAGCTCAGACAATGTGCATTCATGCTGGGGTCTGTTGCTCATTTAGCAGTCTACAAACTCCTAATGAAGTGCAGATGCACTGGGGAAGATCCTTCCTCCACAGATGAACCCTGGATGGGGATGTGCTGAGGAGCCAATTTGCAGAAACCACTTGCAGGCATTGTAGAGAGAACAGTTTTATTTATCTTCCTATTGACTCTTTTTTTTTTTTTTTGCTAAATGGCTCATCAGGTCCCTGTGTATAAATCTTAAAATGTATATTATACCTGAGCATAAAATCTGTCTTTTTGTGGGAACATGAGTGATTTCTGTTGGTGCAGGTGCTCAGGGCTGCCTTGTGTGCACAGAACTGATTTCCAGAGTGGACTTCCTTTGCATCCTCAGCTGTCTCTAGGATACCCAAAGAAGTGGGAGCTTTGACAGATGCCTGGCTGCAGATTCATTCCAGGTGACTGGAGCAGATAGGTACCAGACTCTTTCCCTTTTGCTCCTGCTGCTCCCCAAAGCAGGAATTTACTTTGACATCAAGATGCCACCACACTCAGCTGTTTTACTAAAGTAACCTAAAGATTACTATTAGCAGGTTTCCACACATCTGTGTTGGAGTCATTTAGCATAAGGGCAACTCAAGCAGGATTTTATGGCTGTGGTTCAGTTTGTAATTCTGGATAATCATATGCCATCTCTGTGAAGAAGTAGTAGAGGTGCCTCACACATCTGAATTTCCATCCCAGGCCAATTTTGACAACCAGGAGGTGTTGAGATATTTTGAGATATGCCAGTGTTTTTATTGACAAAATGCATGTTTGTAAAATCAGGACCAAGTTCTGAGCTCAGATTTGGTGCATATTTCAATTTTTTTGTATGTTAGGTGGGCTCCAGCATCTCCATCCTGGCCCAGTTTTAACGGTTTCGTGTCTCGTTCTTGGAGAGTGCTTTTTACTGATGCCTATGATTTAAAACTGTTGATTCCAGCCTCTCATTTTTCCATGAGTTCAGTGGTGAGATGTTGACCTGGGTGTTGCACTAATCTAATAATCTTTAGAAATCATTCTGGGGTGTTTAATATCTGCACGATGGCCAAACTCCGAGTTCAGTCAGTCGTAATCATCACACTGGAGCACGGTCAAGATGCAAAGTTTGGACTGGACCCTGTGGCCATCTGGTTGCAGGGAAACCAGCTGCCTCTCGAGCTAAAAATGCCCTTCATCCATCATGATAAATCCCCTTTTCTACTAAATAACCTTCATTCTGTAGCCTGCCTCCCTGTGTGTAAATGGCCATACTCTTCCAACAGGGTTGTTGATGGTATTTTAGGCTTCACGTGGCCTCTTGGGGAAAACTCACACCAGATACCCTGGCAAAAAGTGGGGAAGCATCAGCCAGACCTTGCAGAAATCCGTGACCAGGTACATGAACCTTGGTGGTGTCACCTGGGAAGGCAGGTGCCTGTGAATTGTTTGGGCCAAGGGGTGCAGAAAGGCACCTGTGAAGGGACAGGACTCTCCCAAAGGAAAGGCACATTCAGAGCACTTTCAAATTATTTTTTGTGAGGGTAGGAGTCATGCCTCCCAACACTGACTTCTCCATTGGTTGCTAAATGAGCAAAAGAGATGCTGGTGATGCAGGAATTACCCCCCACTAAGTTCAGATGCCTCAAGTAGTTCAGATAAATCATGATTTAGTCCCTCATTTCTCTCCATTGATGCTAAAGGGAATCTACAGCACCAGCTCCAATGTAGACATCAACGCTGGAGACATCAAAAATCCCTGGAGATGCGAATCTCAGCTGGGCTGCCTCTGCCTCTAAGCTTGAATATGAGAAAAGGGAATCCAGGCTGAAATCAAAATCAGTTAGAGACATAAAACAGATGCAAAATGTCAAGAAAGACAAAAGCCACGAGATGGCCTGTGGTCCTTGGAAGCCAAAGGCACCAATCTGAAAATGAAGTAGCAAAACAAGAAAGCAGTAGAGAAAAAGGCAGACTTGGACCAGTGCAGGAGGAGAAAAATTTCAACACTGAAAGTAACAGTTTCTAAAATCCACCTTCTCTGTCCCTCCCAAAATGTAAATGCTAGTAGTTACCCCTGTGAAAATCTGGAGCAGTTTTGTGGTAGTAAGTAGCAGATTCTTGGCTACTGAAGCCTCACTGTGGCAGATGGGTTTTTTGGAAAATGACACTTGCACAGCCCAGCTGGTAACCACAGCTGAGATCTCCCTATTGGAGATCTTAGAAGTCAACGGCTGCATCGGCTTTGATTTCACTGGAAGCAGTGGCTGGGCTGCTGGAAATTGCACCCAGGTGTGAGGTGGAGAGGTCAGACTTGGCCAGCAGCTCCCAGGCTGATAACTGACCCGTTTCAGGCAATCCAGGCAATTCTCCCTGTTTACCAGGAGAAATGTCTGTGTTAACTGTGATGCTGATGGAACCTTTGGCAAATATTTTTTTGCCTTTTTAGGTGAGCTATTAAAAATGTTTCCTCCCCTGGGTTTGGGCAATATTTTTGGCTGATGGTTGGGCACGTCTCCTCGTTGCTGCCCAGGGCCCCCTGCTTGGGAAAGGCCAATCTGCTGCCATCCTGCTGCTAAACCAAGCCAGGAGCAGGCGTTTTCCACCCCCCAGCAGGAGAGGCTGGCACTAGGAAACAATTCCCTTCTGAATCATGAGAGAAACTTGGAATATTAAACAATTTTATTGAATAAAAGGATAGTGGATTGTTTTGTCTCACATGTGGCAAAATGAAAAGCAGTCAACAATTTCCCTCAAAAGTAAACAACACAGCATAGGGCAGCTCTGCTGAGGCTGTTGTTGAAATCTTCATGCTCCCAGAAAATTTGGAAGCAATGCTATTTTCAGCTGGAGGAGGAGAAGTGTGTGGCACATCTGACCAGTTGCACTTGCCTCTGACTCAGAAACATCAGCTGGGTTTTGACTTTATCTCTGCTGAGGGCTGTGTATTGTTTCCCCCACTAAAAATTACTTTGTATTTCAAATGTTTCTTGCACCAGGTCTCCCTGTACCCCACAATAAACGGAGGGACCTCCAAAGTGTTTTCAGTGTCACCTGCAAACAGATTTTTTTGTATTTTAACTTTCCCTGAGATGAAGAAAGCACAGCTTGCTTTGTACCATCTGATCTGACTGCTATTTAACCCTCCTTTTCCAATAGTTTCTGTGTTCTCAAACTTTGTCTCTAAAACTTACTTTTTGTGCCCATGCCATATGCACACCCACCTGGATGTGTTATGTGCTATGTTATGTTTTATGCTGTGCTAAGTGCTATGCACACACACCTAACCATGATGTGTTATAAGTAGAGATAGCTGTGGATTTTCCATCCTGTCATTTTCCAACTGAAAAAGTACATTCAAAAACATCATGTTTTGCTGTGGAAAAATAGAAATCCTTTCCCCCTGGATGTACAGCCCCTAAATAAAGCCATCATTGGGAAAATTGAAATGAAATATTTAGTTTGGGGATGGATTGATTGTAATTAGAGTATATATAATGTTTCAGCTAAATGTTTTCATCATTTCAACCAAGTGTTGAACTGCTCTTGCCAGTGTTGAAACCAGAGGAAGCGAGAGCCCTGGTTCAGTCCTGAACTTTCTCCAGGGAGATGAAGTTTCCCTTTCCGTGGGGTGCAGTGGTCATTGCACCATTAGGAGTGATGGAAGTGGCACTTGGCTGAGGCCACAGACCTATGGGAGAGGGAAAAATCCTGATTTTGAGACTGGGATTTGCTGGTTTACATCATTGCTGCCAGAGAAAGACACAGTGCTGTGCAGCTCCTGAGGGTTTGGGTCTGTGAGATACTTCCCATTCCCTGTGGGAACACTGGAGCTGATCTTTGGTTTGCCAAAATAGCCTTGTGTTTCTTTAGAGATGTCTAATTGCAGGGGGAAATATCATTTTCTGCTTTAGGAGGGACCAAATAAGTGACTTTGGATGACTTCTACTGTCAGAGTCAAGCTGTTGATGAAGAAGTTGTTTGGTACATGTCTGGTCTCAGTTTATATTGATCTCTACAAAATAAAGCAAGGGAAGCACCTGTTCTTTTAAAATGTAATTATAAAAATTGCTGTCCAGTCAGCAGCTGGAGGACAGCACTGGTGATTCTGCTTTGCCTTCAGAACCCTAAAGCACTTTGAAACACAGTGATCCTGCTTCTACCTGTAGGAATTCAGAGTTATCCTCCAAGGCAGGAGTTATTTAGATTATTTAATTTTCATGAAGGAGATTAGTTGATTGGTTTGAGGGAGGGGGTGTTTGTTTTGTTGATTTTTTTTTCCCTATAAATAATTTTCTTTTTTCATCTAGGCATGCTTGCTGGAAAAGGAAAAGTATCTATTCCATAGCTACAGTCTTGTCTATGATCTAGTTATGTCCTCTGAAAATTGTCTCAGCTTTCAGAAATGTCTATTATAGAGAAAACATAACATTACAGCTGTTTTGCAGTATTTAAAAGGCAGAAGCACCTAAACTATTGATCCCCTGACTTCTGTTTTCAATGAGTGAAAATTATCTTACAGACAGAATATTGCTGATCACCAAACAGTGCAGAATTGTTGTTTGATTCCTACTCTCTAACAGGGATGCACCAAAAATAGAAACAGCTGCATCTTTCAATTGAGTGAAATTTGAATAATGTTGCTGTGCTGGAAATAAAATGGAAAAGCCACATGGAGAGAGGGGTTTGATCTGGTAGGTGCAAATGAGACCAAATTTCAGTTTTCTGTAGCAGATCTAGATTTTCTGTGACCCAAAACCCACGAACATTTTAATCTGGGTTCTAGTATCATATAAAACCTGCAACACTGGTACAAAGGTTTACCTTGCACTGCTCAAGGAATGTTCTCACCAGCAGAAGCTGGCAGTGGACAGGTGTAGAGACCAGTGATTGTCAGATGAACTCAGAGAGATGTTAGATCAAGAAACTAAGACAGCTGCTTTTCTTCCTTAATCCTGTTCATTTTACAGCTTTTAATAAATTTACTGACATTAGTAGAATTTTTCCTAAAGTTACAGTTTTAAAATGAGAAACGATTTCCATTTAAGAGCACCTGCAAGCTGTAATTCTGGGGGTTTATACATCTCTCTTCCATAGGAATAGAAGGCAAGGAGCCCCAAAACCCAGGCCCCTCCATGATGCTGCTCTGTGCTGTCCTTGCCTGTAAGACTGAGCCTGCAGGTGTTACTTTGCATCGATGTTGGACCAGCTACAGGTCCCTGGCACGCAGCAAAGCTGTTATTTGGTAAACAAATTCTTCTGAAATTCGAGCTGAAAGCAATTTCTGCACATGAAATGGATAAACTAAGTGGCTTGGGTCTTGCAGTACCTAAATATCTTCAAAGAGCCGGGTCCTGGTGTAGGACAGATTGTGGCGATCGCCCGACACGCGGCCGTGACACCGGTGCTCCTTGCTGTGCTCCACAGGACACAGCAGACATGGAAACAGCTTTCCATCCTGCTGCAGTCCCTGCCAGAGCGAGTTTGTTCCTCCTCGAGTCTGCCTAGGACTGTTTGGGAGGCTTTGGAGGGCCTTTCTTACTTGGTTTGTTGTCACCCCACGGGATCACACCTGTGTTGCTCCCACCCTCCTGTTCCTCTCGGTTTCTGAGGGTCCCCAGGACATCCCAAAGGTTGTCCCTCTGCAACATTTACATCTTTCACATACTTTGGCTCATTTGTCATGTCCTTCGCTTTACTCATTGCACGGTGATGCATATTTACTAATTCTAACATTTCCTCGTTAGTCATTCCCTCCAGGCCCATTAATCACTATAAATTCCCAAACGAGAGGCTGCAGTACATCGTTCCTTCCAACAGACAGCTGACACGTAGTAATTAGGCAGCTGAACATAAAAATAATGAGGCTGAGGCTCCCGCAGATCTCCTTCCCCCTCTCGGCACCTCGGGGGCAGCCTCTCTGCAGCCACCACTGCACAAGCTGCTCCCCAGCACGGATGTGCCTGTTTCCCTCTCTTTACCCCCCAAACCTGCTCTCTGATCCATTGGAGAGGTACCCAGGCATTTAGCTTTGTGACTTCTGGCGGTATTTTTCCATGCATCACATCAACACACACTGAATTATTTAATCTCTCTGCCTCCCTGTTTCCCCATCATGCAGGGACTGGTCCAGCTCCCGTTGTTCATCTCTACCTGCTGCTCCAGAAAATCCTCGTGCCAAGCTGCCCTGCCAGTTTGCCGCAGCCTCTCTAACTCAGAGCACACTCTTGGAAATAAATGCATCTTCTCACAATGGCTTCGCTCCCTGAAATAAAGAGAGTGATTCAGGCAGGGGTTTGACTGCCATGTGCAATGCAGAATTGGTCTGAGAGACCAAAAGGCTCTTTGTGCCCAGACTAATTTCCCTGTTTTCTTGTATTCTCCCTCCTCTGCACAGTTAGGGAGCAGTTTTAAGGAGCAGTTCTGCAGTCTTTTTTCCTTTATTTTTTTTTCTGTGGTGATCACTTTTGTTTCCTACAGAAATACCTTGGAAATGGAGTGTCCATGGAGAGGGACACAGCACCATCCACTCCAAATTACACTGCAGTGTCCAGCATCACTGGCCAAACTGGAGTTAATGAGAATTAGGAAGAAACTTCCCCTGCAGCTCTTTTTTCCCTCTCCTGCTCCTTTCTGAAGCAATGTGTCTTGGCTGCATTTGGCTTAAAAAGACCCTTGATCTGCTTTGTTTATGGTAATTTCTTTATTCCTGAGAGAGAGAGAGGGAAGGCAGCACCGAACTGATATTGTTCTGGGACTGCAGATGGGCAGATGGTTTGAAAAAACGACTGCAAGATTTCACTTGCACTCTGGGCCTGTCTTTCACATTTGGGTGCAAAGACCAAGTTTTGTCTTCTGTCACGGGGAGCCTAATTTAGATTGCTTAAAACTTGAAATCAGTTTGAAGACAAATCCCCAAGGTCAACGACTCCACAGATTTGGAGGTTAAGGAATTGAGGTTAAGAACTGACAAACGAGGAAGCCGAGGCAAGATTATGGAAATGAGGATCTGTAGCAAATTCTCTCTTGTTTCCCCCTTGTAACCTCCTAATGACATTAGTGCCTGTCTTTGACAGTCCCTTCTCAAAGGGGAACTTACTTGAGCGCTAAAGACGCTTTTATGAGTCCCAGAGACACACACAGGAAAACATGTGGGCAAATCTGCTAAGACCCAGATATGGGACACAGTCCTTAAAAGCCCTGCACCGACTTAAAAGAAATGACCTGAAATAAGGGAGACAACAAAACACAATTGGCAGCTGGGTCTCCACCACTGTATCCCCATCCCAGAGCCCGTGCTGAAAGCCAACATCCCTTTTTTACCTCCACGCTGCTGAATGTGCTCAGTTTAAAATTCAATCTCTGCATCTCCCCAGTGAGCTGGAGCACTTCTACTGTCCCTGCTCGCAGCTGTGAGGCTGTGATTCCGAGGGATTGCAGCCAACACCATAAACCAGCACCTATTAACACTGTCCAGCCCAAACCACCATATCCCCAGTCCTCAGAGCAACTTAGCCTTTTTTGTAAAGTAGTTTTTGTTGCTTATCCCAGCACTGCTTGGAGGTCACTGAACTCATTTACTCATTTACAAATTCTTTTTTAATTTTTAAGTATCTCACCCTTCTTCACCAAGGAGCACCGTGTGAAGCTTGGGCTGGATTGGTCTCTGCAGGTGGTGGTTCTTTGACTAAAACACATTTTCCTGCAAGGCTGTCTCACCCAAAGCATTGCAGCTCGGTTGCTGCAAGAGAGGTTTCCTCACTGGAGTCAGTGTAACATCAAACCTTTCCTCCCACTTTTTCTCTTGATTATCCCCTTTAAAACTACTCAGAGAGCTGCCCAAGAACAGCTGGGTGGGTAGCAGGCATTTAATGAAGATGCCTTTACTTCTCCTTCAAGTTGGAGAACTGAGCCATGGTGCTCACTCCTTCTCCCCCTCATGTCTGTAGGACTTTTCTAACATTGCTGGTGAGCTCAGGCCCATTTTTAACCTGTAATTAGATGGCAGAAAACAGGGTGAATTTTCTCCTTTTCTTTTAATATATTAGCTAGCTCTGGTTAATGAAAAGCTGAAAGGTAATTTTTACCTGTAGAGTGAATAAGATATAGCTTTAAAGTGAAGCAAAGTATCCTTGAGGATGGTGGCATTAAATATGGATAAAAAAGGTACATGGCTGTTTGGGAAGCACCTTACCTGTCTAAAAGACCTGCCATCCTACTGATCTCAGATGGATGAATTTGTGGCCTTGTTATAAACTTCCTGATGCCTCAGCTTCCTAACCTTGAAGCATTCATTCAAACTAGCTATAGCTTTACAAATAGAATATTTTTTTTTTTCAGAAATAGTTTTTCCATCTGTTTGTTCCATTTTCCCATCTGTTCCTCCAGCCTCATAGTCTTGTTCAACCTGTTTACAAAGATTGCCTTTAAGTGAATATGTATGTATATATATATATTTATATATATATATATATTACTCTTTTTTCTATTCCAGGACAATTGTTTCTTTCACAGTGGTTTGGTTGGTTCTTAAACTGCTTCTCTGACTGCTTCTCTGGGCCCTTTTTTGGCTAATCCATTTACCTTTGCAATATACATTGCAATCCTTCAATGTGCTCCTTATGCTTTGAGGCCACCAGGAATTCTTGCCAGATGCAGGGTGATCACTGTGGCAGGGTCAGACCATGAGCTGCAGCCACATCCCAGTGAGAAAGCCAGCTCATCCCATGGATGTGGCATTCTGGTGTCCAGCTGGGTACCAGGAAGGTGAGTGACACCAGGGAATTCTAGAAGACAGCCCAGCTCTCGTGCCCATCACCACAATGTCAGTCAGTACCTGCTCAGGAGCATTTTCTGCTCTCATGACCCAGGTGAAGATGGTCTTGTAGCAGCTCCCAAGGCTCTGCTTTCACTGAAGAACCTCTAGTATCTCCTGAGTAGTGACTAGGTAGAGATTAAGGTACCTAACGCAGTCTGCAGCCTGACCAATCTGGAAAAAATTCCCTGGAATCAGCAGCCAATATTGTATTACATTTAGATCAGAAGCTGGACTGGATTTCTCTCTGTATTTGTCTGAGAGGAACAAGTAAGCACCTTCAGAGAAGAGATCATTTCTGCTACAGAGACACAGCAAACCTGTGTCTCTCCAGGCCACCCAAAAAGTGATTTTTGATTTGTCAAAATAATCCTTTAAGCAGAGGAATTGAGAGCTTGGAAGATATCCAAAAATGTGTTAATCTACACTTTTTAAATTTCTCTTTTTATGTAAGGAAGGGGGGGAACTAATAATAAGCTTGTAAATCATGTGGTTAAGTTTAAAGAAAAATGCTTTGGGAAAGTTTTCTAGCATCCTGCAAGACATTTTGTTTTTATTCCTTCTGCCTCCGCAAGACTTTTGCCTTCTACTGTTTGCCAGCAGGATTGGAAAAATTCTACTGGTCCTGTCATCGCAAGGGACGCTTGTGGAATTGTTTTATTGTTACCCTTCTCCTTCTGGTAGGATGAGATCAGTCCCTTAATTTAGCTGAAGTCAAGGCATCTTCTCTGTCGTTCCAGATGTGCTAAGCTCCTTGTAAACAACGAGTTCTGGGGTTATTTTGTTAAATTGTCGGGTGTTCATGAGCTTTTGAAGATTGCTGTGCTCCACCTTTCAGGTAAAAGGGCTCACAGGAAGCCTTTGGGGCAGAGAGGACCCCGATTCCACTTTCCATGCTGGAGGATTTTCCCAGGAGGACTCACAGCACTGGCCTTCCAGACTAAAGACAGCATTGATGTCTTTTAAAAGTTTATCAAGAGCATCTTGCTAGTGTTGAGGAGGAGGAGCAGCCTTCTGCAGCACCCCCTCCTCTTGGTGTTGGCTTTATTGTAGGGTGGTCTTGTGGCCACTGAGTAGAAACGAGCTATAAATTTTCCTCCAAGGGCTGCTGTTTGGGCCACGGGATTTTAGGCACCAGAAGCCAGTTCTGCGGGTTTTATAGCAAGCCCAAGGCTTTACCTACCAGCTCAGCATGGAAAGTTTATCCATTACCAACCTGTGGTTGGGTTCCCTTTGTTCCCAGAAAACAAAGGCTCTGTGTTCACAGCTAAATCCCCCCATCCAAGCGTTTCCTGTAACAAAACAAAAGCCTGCTAAATAGGAACGTTTCTCCCTCTGGGAAACGATGCATTCCCTCACGTTCACGGTATGCAATATTCTCTTAGTTCACTGATTTTGTTACTTTTTACAGTTCAGTTTCCATACGCTGCTGCTCATGTGTGGTGCCAATGCTGCTGGTGATGAATTTCTCGCAGAGCTGACTTGAGCAATGTCTCTCTGTAGTAATCATTTTCAGTCTCCCCAGCGTTTAGCTGAGTACATCGTCTCCAAGACCTTTCACCAAGCATCCATCAGCAAGGAGTTCAAGCTAAGCAAGACATTATCCCGTTCCAGAGGCTGAGCAAATCACATGCCTATGCTGTAACTAATTATTTCTATTGGCTGATTGGTTTTTAATGCATCTGTTTTACAGGTAAACAGATTTATCTTAGGAAGGCATAGGTAATAATGATGCTGGGTTTTTTTATTCATTGCCTTCTATCAAGGACTGAAGGGCTGGATGCTGAAATAGGTGTCATTTAAGCTGTACAGTCCCTTGATTTTTGTACCTAGGCAGAATGGGCATCTGAGATTGCTGGGAAAGATTGGGAAAGCCTGAAAAACTTGTGGAGCCTCCTAACAAGACTCCATAAAAGGATGACATTAACCATGTGGTCTCCAACCCCAGCTCCTCATGAACCTCCCCTTTATAGAATAGAACTTTTTGTAGTTGTCAGATTCCCTGGAGAAGCCAATTTCTGGTGCAGGGAACCCACAGCATGGATCTCACAATGCAGACAGCACAAGAGCATCAGCCAATTTGTGATGTTCCTCTCACCCTCCTGATCCCAGGTGCAAATCTGATCATGGATAACTTGCAGACATCTCAGCAGCTGCTCTGGAAACTGTGATGCTGATTGTACAGAGGTTGTATTGCAGAAACACTCAGAAATGTCCCAGAGCACACACCCCATTGACCAAGGAGACCCAAAAATCAGTGCTTGATCCAAAGTGCTTAAGACTGAAACACCAGAAGGGGGTAGATGGAAGCACAGGATACAGAAAAGCTCTGTTTGCTGGTATAATTTAGATACAATCAGGGGATTGCAATAAGGGAATGGATCCTGAATAGCCATTTCAGGCTTAAAAATTAGGGAAAGGGAAGAAATTCACCAACTTAAAGTTCTTGGAGGGAGATGTCATGTATGTATGTGGTGAGGTAAAGCCATGGGCAGAGAGCACTGTCTTGGTGATATCCTCATCCACACCACTCCTGCATGCATTTCTAACTTGTTTTCAAAGAAATGTGGGTCTTAAAACCAAAAATCTATTGCTGGAGCAGCAGTGGCTGCCATCAATCTATCATGGCCAACCTTGGACACCTGAGCCAGGGTGAACCCAGCAAGCACTCACCAGTGTCCATATGTAACAGACCTGCTCAGGTGAAAGTGTGGCTCCCCCATTCCTGGACTTTTCTGCTTTGGAAAGACCCTTCTTTTTCTTTCCACCACTGCCCCAAAAAATAAAAATAAAGTAAAAATAAAAATAAAATAAAAATAAAATAAAAATAAAAATGAAATAAAAATAAAATTAAAATAAAAATAAAATAAATTAAAAATAAAAATCAATTAAAAATAAAAATGGGGAAACTTTCAGAGTAAATCTACCAGGGCCAGGTTTTCCTGCCTGCCCTCCCAGGGCTGGGGGAAGGAGGAAGACCTTTACCTGCTGCTCGTTGCCGGGCAGGGGGCACCACGAAGGGAAACAGGACCCAGCCGTCTGGTGGCAGCTTTTTCGGCTGGATTTCGGCTCGCCTGCAGGGCTGGGGTTGCAGCTGGCTGGCCTGATCTCCTTCCCTCCCACCGGCTCTCACTGGGAGCAGAACATGCCTTCTCCTGCTGATTTCTGCTTGCCATATTGATTGCAGCAGGGTATAATGGAGACAAGTCAGGCAGAAAGCCAGCCACCCTTGGGAATGATTAAAGAGCAAGCAGAAAAGGATAGAAGTGAAGAAAAACAGGCTGACACTTAGGACGTGGCGGATTTGGAGCAAATTATGCCCTTTTCCCCACCTCACCCCCACGAGGTGCCTGGGACGGTTCAGCGGCGCCTCTATTTCAGCTCTGCCCAAAAGAAGCATCATACCGACCCCCATGAACGCGGGGAACAAAATCCCCAGAACGTGTACAATATCCCTATTGTGCATGGATTTGCAGCCTGATTATTCAGAGCATAGCCAAGGAAAGGTAAGGCTATGACCCATTGTTTTCCTGCGATCAATTGAATACTGTCATTTGCATTTAAAACGCTCTAAATTCGCACTGTCAATATGCCAAACAGCTGCTCGAGCTTTTCAGCATTCCATGGTGACAATCACACTATCATACATCATTGGCACCAGGATTTGCAATACTCTCAGTGTCAAAATTTTGTGGGTTTTTTTTTTTTTAAAAAGAAAAAAAAATCCTCCCCTCCCCCCCAAAATACCCAAACCTGTGAAAAATCCACTTTTAAAATGATGGCGTTGGGTGCTGCTAAGCAGGCCTTCACAGATGCCAACATATCAAAATTCATCTCTTTTCTTCCTCTCCTACAATTAAAAGGTAGTTAAGAAAGAGGCTGTTCCTGATAGACCCACCTTCTGTTTTCTCCTTTGTATGCGTATTATTCATTAGCAGTCTAATAAGAGTTTCAAAATGCTCTGTGCCTCTGCCAGCAGGGCATATGTATGTAGACATGTGCTTGTGACAGATAAGTACATAAACAGCATATTGGCACCAGAAAGACATCTGTGCCTAGAAAAACGCTTGTGATATGTACATAAATGACATTTTAGCTCTAGTCAAGTCCTTGTGGCTTTGAGAGGAATATGTGACTGTACTCTTCTCTGTGAATACTGAAAAGGTGCGCCTTAGACGGGAGAGTTTGCCGGAGCTTTGCGGGGAGCCGGAGGATGCGGAGCAGCCGGGGTTGCGGCAGACGGTGGCAGAGCCGTGCCAGGGGAGGGTGGGCGCTGCCTCTGGCGCTGCCGCGGGCGAGGCCCCCGGGGGAAGCACCCGGCACCCCCAAATCTGCCTCGGTGCATCCGGACGGGAGCTGCCTGCGGGGCGGCGCTGGCAGCGCTCCGCTCCTGGCTGCGAAGGGAATCGAATCTTGGACCAAAAAGGCAGGGGTGATCCAGGGTCGGGGGGCACAGGGAGGGCTCCCTGCAGCACTTTCTGCTAGCTGCGTTTAATTATCTGGCTGAAGGCTGAATGCAATCCCTTCACAACTGGCTTCTACAGCAGAAAATGGAAATTTTGGAGTGTTACAGAAGGGGACTGAGCATCCCATCTTCTGGGATCCGTCCCAGATGGCACAGCCGGACACTGTAGCTCTGCTCACACCACTTGGTTTAGGCCTGTAATGCCTCAGTTTGCCCGTTCCTGGTGACAGCTCCCTGCCTTAGAGCTCTGAGGAGCGTTGGAAATATGGCCAGGGGGTTACAGATGAGAGGTCTATGGTCCCAGGAAAACCTAGAGATTATTTGCACCTAGGGTGAGGGAGGAGACAGAGAACATGCAAAATTGGAGGCACTTTAGTATTTACCACACAGAGACAGCAGTAAATATGGACTTGGCTTCCTGATTCTGGGCATTGAAGCTGAATTCTGGGATATATGGGAGCCCTTATGTCCCAGTAAAATCACCCCAAGTGGGGAATTCAGCCTAAGAAGTGAGTTCAACCATGTCTTTCCTGAGTTTACTCCAGGAAGTTTGGGTGCTGCAGCACTCTTCATTCCTGGCTTTCTGAAATTACAAATCCCCCGTAGATTTCATTTGATCCAATAAAGTAAATCCGGAAAGGAAGTGAGTGTCCTAATCTGTCATTGACTCCAGGTTCATGAAGACTCACCTGGGTTGGAGCATGAAACAGCAGCTGCACCTGCATGAAAACCTTCTGGGACGTGGCATTAAGACAGACATCGGGGTGGTCACTGCTGTTCAAGAGCTTGCCTGAGGTGAAAATGGCCTCACTTCCTTGGGTCTGACTTAAAGAGGAGAGGAACAGCAAAATATTCCTTGCTGGAAATCAGGATGGTTCCTTGGACTTCACTGGAGCCTGTTTGTTGATGTGACCTGAGCACACGGCTTCCTGGGTGGGTGGGAGTCTCACACCTCCAACGTGATGGATGGAACAACAGTGGTGGATGAGCTGTTACTTGCCTGAAAAAAAGTGTTTTGGGGAAAAATTTTCTTCAGTCATTCTCATTTTGCATGTTATTTTTCCTACATATGTTTCTAATCATTAAGAAATTCTGTAGCTTAAATAATGCTCTGAAAGTACGGTAACTGTTGGACTACATTCTGTTGTAACCTTATTGAATTTCACTTCTCTGGAAAAAATAATGGGATACTATATCTTGAAAAACAAATGGTAATTGCATTTTTAACAGAATGTTTCTCTTTGTGTTTCAAAACCTTCTGCACACAGTTAGACATCTAGCCAGGGAAGAAGGTACAAAGCATATGGGCCAATTTCTGTCTCTTGGCTGTTCAAGATGCCTTAATATTCAGGCATTGATGTGTGTGTGTCCATGCAATATGGCACAATTTATCTACGTGGTATCCCTGAGCTCAGGTGAGGTGGTCAAAAGCTGTGTGCTGGGTTCAGGGGAGGTATTTGAGGAGAAATTGAGGGAAGGTGGGTCTACATCCTGTTCCCTACTAGATGTGTGGGTGCACATCCTCTTAAGAATTTAAATTTGTGTTATATGATCAGACCAATGTTCCAGCATTCATGGTGCTGACCAGAGGAACAGGTTCATCCTGCAGATGACTAGGATCTTACAGATAAGGATCTTGTCAACACTGCAGAGACTGGAGTTGTCTGAGAACCTTTGCACTGCCCATGTGCCATGGCGACATGACTTCCCCAGTACTTTGGGGATTTGCACATCACCACGTGCTGAGAACTGGGTTGATTAAAGCCTGGAACCTGAAATAGCATTGCCACAGTTTGATAATGTGCTGGTGTTATTGTCTGCCGAGGTTAGGAGAGCCCTGGTAATACTGGAAGGCTCTTCCCTAATTCTTTGTAAATCTGGCATGTTAAGAACTTTGTGAGGGGATGCATTTGGACATGTGAAGCTTCAAGGCAAAGGAATAGACTTGAGGTTTCTGACTGACAAGACACATGTGAGTACATGCAAAATGTGCTCCTCCTGCTAAAAATAACATTTCTCCTGTCAACCACGATGCACCCACCCCCACAACACCACCCAGAAGAACACATTAACACCTTGGCTTTGCACGTAGCCCGATTCACAGCAGCCACAAGTGGTAGAGGGATCTGCACTCTGTGCATGCTGACAAATCATATGGCACAGCGAGGAACAGAGGAGTGAAACTGGGCTAGCAGAAGTTGACGCCTTATCATCACAGTCCCTCTGAGCATGCTGTAGGCTGACACCTCCACCAACCGAGTCATCTCCCCGGTGCCAGGATGAGGAGCACGAGCCTGCTATCCTGATTTAGCCTCTGGTAAGCCAGGCTTGGCTTGCCACACCAGGAAGGCTGGAAGAGGTGCGTGGATGCAAATGGTGCAGGAGCACCGTGGGTGCGCCGGCACGAAGAGAAGCAAAGCACATCCAACCACTGCTGCTCACAGCTGTGCTACAGAGACATGGAAAATGTGCTTTATACACAAGGGATGTGAGATGTTTCTCCCATTGCTGTTCCCCACTTGCTGCCTAATCCCATCTAAGAACCTGTAAATAATATTTCAAAGTAAGAAGGGTTGGGTTGCAGATAACTATTGCCTGTAAAAAAAACTCCTGCCATAGCCAAGGTGCACGTCTGTCAGATAGCCTGAGTTCTTCTAGGATAATGAAAGACATGGGCTACAAAGCTTTTTAAAATGGTGAAAGACTAGAGAATACCAGATTTTTTTTTTTCCAATTATTGTTTCCTATGAAAAGCTGCACTTTTTTCCCTTGAAAATTAAAGCTTTCTTTAAAACTGAAGACAGCATCCCTGCCCATGGCAGGAGGTTGGAATCAGAGGATCTTTAAGTTCTTGTTCAACCCAAACCATCATAGGGTTCTATGGCAGTAAAAATTGACCATCCTTCAGAATTTCTCACATTAAGTTCTAGGCAAATAATTTGAAAACTCATTATTTATAGTTTTACTTTAGTATAAACTTAGATTATTTGTAAAAGTAAATTTTTTTAAAGGGAAAAAAAAAAGGAGTGAGCTGAAATCAAGTTGTAGCTAAATATCAGCAGGTGACACAAGATTGATTCCAAGTCATAAAGGTCACTGTCTGTCTACTGCAGCCTTCCCCCAGGACAGCATGAAGCTTTATTCAAAGGAGATTTTCGGAAAACCCAGGAGATTTAAATGCATAAGTTCCAATCCCATGGCAAGCACATGAGCCTATGTTCTCACTCTCGAAATTAAGCTCCTTTAACTCTCATTTGTGTGGCTGGGAGAGCCCTGGGCCTCTGCAGTTCTTCCCTTGTCTGAACCTGCCCTGACAGCTCTGGCAATGCCAGGAAGGCTTTGGTGGGTGCTGAAGGCACCCAGCCCTTTGCAGATGGTGCTTAGCACTTAACAGGATCAGCCCCTCAGCCACTTGTGTGGTGTCCATCACCTCAGATGCCTCACCATCCCTGAAACTACGCGACGCCCACCACATGTGATCAGCCCCTTAAGCTGCTTTCACCTCACCTCGAATGTTTGCCATGCCGATAATCCCAGCGGGGTGTCTGTATAAAGGAGCCTCTTGTTCAGGGCAAAAGGGAGGAATGCTCTTCCATAAGAAAATTAGGGAGTTGACAGAGATGTAAAGCCAAAGGTTTCCAAGATTGCTTTTGTTTGGCCAAATATTGTGAGGTTTTGGGGTTGTTTTTGGAGGTCCTGGTGTTTAAAGTTAGTTATTCAGCAGGTGGTCTGGTAGCAGCTGTAAATAGAAAAGCAGCTTCTGTCCCCAGCCAGCTATTGGCATTTTAGATTTTTTTGTTTCTTCTCCAGTCCTTGCTTACTCCTGTTTTAGCAAATGTAACAGCAGAATCAAGTCCCATCCTGGGATGAAAACCTGCAAGTTCATCAGCCAAGATGGAGCTTCAGTTTTGGCCTGATTTGGTGTCTCTCTTGAAAAAGCTGAACGGTTGGATGCTCTTGGTGGTTCTGGTCATGTCTCTTTTGATTATTGACCTTGTGAAAAAGAGACGACCCAGGAATTTCCCTCCAGGGCCGCAGCTCTTTCCTCTCGTGGGAACCTTTGTGGACTTTAAGCAGCCCCTCCATCTTGCACTGCAGAAGGTAAGAGCTCCACGGACATTTTCCCTACTAACAGTATCTTACCCTTCCATGACTCTTATCACTGCACTGTGAAGCAGCAAGGGCAGCCTCTGCAGAGCTGGGTATATAATAACCACATGAGATAGATGACCCTTCTTGGTTGTGTCTCTCACTATCACCTCCTTTTCCAGAGGAGTAGAATGGTCCAATGGGAAAGAAATCCATAACAGAGGAAGACTACATGTTCCTCCTCTTTCTTCCCATCTGACTGTGACCATTTCCTTCTGGATCGCAGAAAGGGCTCAGAAGGGCTGGGCCAGGCTGGGGGACAGGTGAAAAGTGCTGAAAGCTGAACTGTTTGGAGATCACCTATGGAAATTGTCCTGTCATTGTCTTTGCTCAGAGGCCAACAATTGACTCCATCACATCTGAAAGAAACATTTAAAATCCTGAGTTATGTCCTGTGTCTTCTGTATTGCAGAAAGAGGCAGTGATCTCTCTGGAAAGGTTTCCACAGCTTTGACTCTCACCAGAGACAAAAAGAGAGAGATTTTATACATGCTGAGTATACCTCTCTGAAAAGGTGGAAGAAGTTCTGACATGCTGGCTGCAAAAATTTTTCCTGGTGGCTATTTGTCTCTTGCTTTTGCTTAGCAGGGTGACACCAGCCTGTCTGCCCTGGGTGTTCTCAGGGCACCAGCACAGGTGATCTCTGAGGGAATCCTCGGGGAAGGCTGAGGCAGCAAGTTCAGGATATTTGGTCAATACACACAATTATTAGGAAAATTAATCCCATTTATTTACAAGCACACAATGATTGAGACACCCATTTGGTCCCACTGGTTTCACTGGTCATCACTGCAGTTTGGGGTGACTCTCTGTGTCCTTTCATGTAGATTCACTCTAAGAAGAGGATGAGCTCCTTGACAGAGAGAAGATATGATCCTCCCTTTACTCTTATACATCTCAGAGGAGACACTAATGCCAGCAAAGTCCATGCAAGGAAAATGGCTGTAATTTGGCCATAAATGCAGTCAGGCTTAAAATTAGATGTACGTTGCTAGCAATAAGCAGTTAGAGCTCCTGTCTGAATGGGAGAGCTGGAGAAGGAACCACACCACTCTAGACACAAAGTTGATAAAAGTTGATTTGTCGTGCTTTGCCCTCAGCAGGAAGAGCCTGAGTGTGGTGACCTGGGTGGTGGGACAGAAAGGGACAGAGCAGATGCCCATCATTTACAAAGCAAGTTCCATCCTTGTTACAAGCCAAACTGATGTAAACCCCCTGTAAAATCCAGGTCACATCAGATAAACAAACCATCTCTCCCACACTACAGCTCCCCAGCCCTTTTATGCCTTCTCCAGCCTTCATGCAGTAGCTTAGATTTGATGGGACCTGCGTGCTTGGGTTTGAGTTTCTTTGAAGTCCCTTTGTGTCAAGCAGGGTTAAATTTCAATTAAATAAAGTCAGATTTCCCTGTTCACGGTCTTGGCCAGATGAATTTTGAAAATCCTCATCTTCTTGCTCTCAGAGGACAATGGGCTCTCTTTCAGCTTACAGGTCAGTATGGGAACATCTTCAGCGTGCAGTTTGGAAGTCTGACATTCGTGGTGGTCCATGGGTACCAGATGGTGAGAGAAGCTCTTGTCCACCAGGCTGAAATATTTGCTGATCGGCCAAATATTCCACTCCTCCAAGAAATATTTAGAGGCTTTGGTAAGCATGGCTACCAGGATTCTGGGACAAAACTTTCATCCCTTTGGAATGATAACTGTTAGAGGGAAAGAAACAGGTTGAATTCAACCCTTGTGAGCTGCACCTGTAAAAGCTTGCACAGGGAAAGGCAAGAATTGAATTCAGACTAATAATCTCACAGGGGTATGTTTTAATCTCTGTAATTTAGGGATGAAGGTGGGTTTAAAAGCAGATTTTAATGAAAGAGGAGAAATAAATGCAAGCAGCCCAAAGATCGATACACTTGCAGCATTTCCACTTGGTTTTCAATGCTCCTTTACTTTTCCTGCCTGGGTTGCACACAGCTCCAGAGATGGGGTGCTCCTGCCTGCAGCTCTGCCAACAGTGTGATAGTACTCAGAGTATTTTGGCTTACACCTTTTTTTCCCACGCAAAGTGACAAAGTAGCAGATTAAAGCAAATCCATAAAGCTAGATCTTTAGCATAAGCCAATTACTCTTGAATTTTAATTCCCAGGCAAAGCCATAGCCTTTTCCACATCCACGAGCTTTGTTTGCCTTGGTTTAAGGTTTTTGTGCATGATGAATGGCCGTTTCAGAATCCTAACATGCACAAATGACCCAGAGAGAGGATTGTTCACCTGTTTTTTCTACCTACAGGGCTGATATCATCCAATGGGCACATATGGAGGCAGCAGAGAAAGTTTGCTTTAGCAACACTGAAAAGCCTTGCTGTAAATTTTGAGGAAAAAGTGCAAGAGGAGAGTCGGTACCTCGTGGAGACAATTGAGGAGGAGAAAGGTGGGGGTTAATGCACAGCACTTCAGAGCTTCCAGCTAAATGAATGATGAGAAGTAAAACTCTCACCCCAACACAGCTCCAAACATGAAAAACATTTTGTCAATAGCTCAAAACCCTATCTTACACTTTCAGACTGTGCCTTTTAGCACTTATTTTAGACCTCAGGCTTCCTATTTTAGTTGTTCCTTATTAATATTAAGCAAATATATACTAGGTGGTTATTAAAACATGAGTGTTTATATGGCTAAGGAAGTGTCTCATGCATTTGCGGAGGAATAAATGCAGCTCTCTTACGATCAGGCACTTCCACTCAGAGGCTTAGTTAACCTCTGCTTGTCCTTGGTTTTGCAAAGTATTTTAAAACTTGTTTAGTCAGGCTTTCCTTTTGTATCACACACAGATGAAGCGTGTGCCTTGCTCTTTTATGGTCCAGCTTTTAAAAACTGCCAGAGGGATATTAGTAAGAATAATTTGTATGTTGGTACATGGGTGATGTTGCACTTCAGCTTTAAATAGAAGCAGATGGGGTTGAGCTAATTCTATGGAGCTATATATAGTAAACAAGAAAGATCTAAAAAGGAATTGTGAAATTATATACTAAACTTGCTCCGTTTTAATTGCTGTTGCACTAAACAGGCCAAATACTCCATGTTGCCAATTGATTATAGTCTTCTATAGTTCTAATCAATAAACTAATTAAGCTGCTGGTTTGGGCCTTTCTTCCCATTAGTAATGGCAAATAGTGATCATGTCCATCACTCTAATATCTGAGCACCAGCCTGGTTTAATTACTTTCTTGAAGAGTGGAGAGATCAGCAGTGCTGTGAGAAGTGCCTTGCATTTCAAAGTGATGCTCAACAGCAGCTCAGGGCTGCACTGGCCTTGTCACTGAGATCAGTCTCTTGTCACAGCAAGTGGCTCTCCAGGCTGCTGAAATGTGCCCAAGGAGATGAAGGTCCCTGCTCAGTAGCTCTCTCAGGGAACACAGATGTGACAAGCATCACATCATACTTCACTTTATAAATGTGCTCTATCGGCCCCATGAGCTATTGCTGGGGTTTACAGGTGGGCACTGAGATCTGCAGCCCTCTCCCTTCTCTCCTCCAGCTCCCTTGATCTCTTCATGGTGGACAACTAAAGCCCAGGGCAATAGTATTTTTGCAGTGTGATTGTCCTGGGCTCCCTGCCCTTTTGAGGGACCCTCTCCTGGCATATAAAATTGGCACCAAACACACATTGGAGTGGACAAAGTTGACAACCGTTGCATGGCATGCTGCTGGTTGCTTTTCCTGGAAAATGCAGGACTCTGCTTGTGCAGCTCAGTGTTAATGTCACTGCCTGCCAGCAGCCTGGGCTGGACACAGGAGGGGATGTCCTGGCCCATGGTGCCCAGCTTCCAGTGGGATGCTGGAGGTGATGGGGGTGGTGGGTACCCCAAGACATGGGGTGAAACCTGAGCACCACCATGGGTGATAAACAGGTGAGGTCTCACCCTGATTCACAGCTGTGGATCTGGTAGAGAACATGATTTTGACTGAAACTGAATGGGAAAAAAAAGAATGAAAGTTGTCTTTAGAATCATAGAATCAGGGAGAGATTTATGTTGGAAAATATCCTTAAATTGATTGAGTCCAAGCATTAACCCAGCACTGCCATGCCCACCACCAAACCATTTCAAACACACCTTTCAAACACTTCCAGGAATGGTGATTGCACCACTGCCCTGGGCAGCCCCTTCCAAAGCCTGCCATCCTTTCAAATGAAGACATTTTCCCTCATATCCAAAAATCTCCTCTGGCACAACTCTGAGGCTGTTTCCTCTTGTCCTATCCCTTGTTCCTTGGGAGAAAAGACCAATCCCCACCTGGCCACAACCCTTCAGGCACTTTCCTTTCCTTTTCTTTCCTCCAGGACAACCCTTTGACCCTCATTACAAAATTAATAGTGCTGTTTCCAACATCATCTGTTCCATAACTTTTGGGAACCGCTTTGACTACCATGACAACCGTTTCCAGGAACTGCTGCACTCCCTGGCTGAAACGCTGCTGCTCATTGGAAGTTTCTGGGGCCAGGTAAAGCCACCTGGATGTTTTTTCAGCTTCAGCTGCATGTAAGAGCTCAGAAACTGGGGCTTCTAAGGCACTGGTATAATCTGCCCTTTCCTGTAGAAAAAGACCCATGTTTAAAGGAAAATGACCATGAGAATTGTTTTATATTAGACTGGATTTATGCATAAAGTCTACCAGGAAAGCAAGGAAATAAGTTAAAATTATTGGGAACATGGAGACATGAGACAATTATTGGGCACATGGAGAAAAAAAACACTACAGGATTGCAAAAACCTTATGCCTGACATAACCAAAGAGCAATGGAAAAATCTTCAAAGTATCTGTTTCTACAAAAAGAAGAATTACTAACACTGAAAATTCCTGTCTTTTCCCTTACCTATATCCCAACCAATTTCTTAAATAACTTCTATTTATGAAAAAAAATAAGATTTCATGTTTAGAACCAAAATAGGTGGATTTGGTGATAGATTTTCTGCATGGCTGCACATCATGGGTCACATCTGGTCTCTGTCCGCTCTGTGGGGTCACACTAAGGGGCTCACCTCCATCCATCTCACCTGTGGCCACCTCACATTTGGGGACTCCTTTGTCCAGCCAGTATTTGAGAACTTTATCAGCAGAAAATATCAGTCCAATTCTTATTTTGTTTGCACTTGTTTACACCTGTGTAAGTAAATTTGTACAAATTGGACTGTTAAAGCAAGGATGATTTTTTTTCATGGTAGCAAGCAGAGTTAATCAATTAATTGAGAGTCCCATCCTCTCAACTATGATACCTGCTCTTTTCTAACCCAAGAAATTCTATTTTGCTCTGTTTGATTTCTTACCAGCTTTATAATGCTTTTCCCTTGATCATGAGATGGTTGCCAGGGCCCTTCAGGAAAATCTTCAGGCACTGGGAGAAACTTCGATATTTTGTGAAAGGCGTGATTGCAAAGCACAAGGAGGATTTGGACCAGTCCGAGGCAGGAGATTACATTGACTGTTACCTGAAGGAAATAGAAAAGGTAGGAGGGAAATAACTAAAACCACCTAAAGATTAACCCATAGAATGATCCAGAAAAGATTCAGGGCTGTTTTGTCAGGGGAGCTCTTGCTCACACATTGCCTTCCCCTCCCTACCTCTGCCACATCAAACTTTAGCAGCAGCAGAAGCCCGATCACTTTGAAAACACACAGATTTTTTTCTTTTTTTCCATTTGAAAGGATTTACACTTTGTCTTCTTCCCTTTTTCGTTCTGTCACACGGCGTAGGAGGACTCTCAGGGAACATGTTCATGTTTCTATGAGCACTCGCAGGCCTGTGTTTGCTATTGTGAAACTTGACATTTAAAAATGCTACCTGCTTTCAAGAGCCACTTTACAGCAACCAGGGTGTCTTTCAAAACAGTCCATAGGGCTTGAAATCCAGTGGAAGCAAAGGCTGGAGATTTCCAAGTCCAGGGGTAGATAATAAAGGAGCAGCAGGACTTCAGTTACATACAGGTGATTTTGGATTGGGTTATAAAATCATCTCTTCCAGAGTAAGAGTTTTCATTGCCATGTTTTTCCTCCAAGTTTAAGGGTGACACCAGCTCCTATTTCCATGAGGAAAACCTGCTGTGCTCCACCTTGGATCTGTTCTTAACTGGGACTGAGACAACAGCGACCGCCATCCGCTGGGCTCTGCTCTACATGGCCGCTTACCCCCACATTCAGGGTAGGGCCACTGTGGGGTCCTTTGCTTAGCCCAACATTTGGTAAGGGAAACTCAGGGAACAGAGTTATCCCAGCTCTGCCACATCCTGGGAATGCCTGGGTAACCCGAGGTATCCTCTTGGGAACCTTTTGAAAACAAGTCTTAGGAGAAGCTGTTGAGGGAACTGGGAGTGTTTAGCACAAAAAAAAGGGGGGGCACCTTCTCATGCTCTACAACACCCTGAAAGGAGGGTGCAGCCAGGTGGGGGTTGGTCTCTTCTCCCAAGGAACAAGTGACAGGACAACGGGAAATGACCTCAGGTTGTGCCAGGAGAGATTTAGGTTGGATATTAGGAAAAATTTCTTCACTGAAAAGGTTGTCCAGCCCTGGAACAGGCTGTCCAGGGGAGTGGTGCAATCACCCTGGAAGTGTTCAAAGGGAGTGTGGATGTGGCACCTGAGGACATGGTTTGGTGATGGCCTGGCAGTGCTGGTTTAATGGTTGGACTAGATCATTTTAGAGGGCTTCTCCAACTCTAAAAGTTCTATGAGGAGGGATATTTTGAATTTTTTTTTGCTCCCCGTAGAGAAAGTGCAGCAGGAGATTGACGCCGTGGTTGGGCAGTGCCGGCAGCCCTCGATGGCCGACAAGGAGAAGATGCCCTACACCAGCGCCGTGCTGAGCGAGGTCCTGCGCATGGGCAACGTGGTGCCACTGGGGGTGCCCCGCATGGCCACCAGCGACACCACCCTGGCTGGCTTCCACCTGCCCAAAGTGTGTGGGGACCTTCATCCCACCAACCTTCATCCCACCAACCTTCATCCCACCAGCCTTCATCCCACCAACCTTCATCC